>NC_137122.1:44756703-44791330 GCF_949319135.1 Squalius cephalus | reverse complement strand
TCTGCATAGAAATAGAGATAGAAAGCAGTGTTGTGTTAGAGTTTGCATACTGATAATATTTCGATCTCTCAATCACCCACACACAAGTGCTGGTAGCTCCGCATGCACATTTATTGGGCTCTAATGAGGTTTAATTAAAAATTCGATGGTATCTTTAATGAGTCCAGTGTTGAGCTGTTTGTGTGGTAGTTTACTCATCTCTACTAATAGGTAGAACTTATGTGTTTGCACAGACCAGAAAACTTTCATTTAAGTTTAAGATTCTAACTTTGTCTCAGATGCTTCAGCTCATGGAAAATTCTCCTTTTATTCTCATTGTTGAGAACAGTGAACACAGTAAAATACACAACATCAAATAACAATTTTTTTATTTTGTTTATTTTTTGACAGAACAACAATGAAATACTGAGAAATAGTTATGATAAATAAAGTTGAAATTGTGGGAAAATAAATATTTTTATTTTTTTACTTCGAGTTGGAAAAGTTATGGTCTTCCATAGTAAGGACAAGAATGGCAAAGAACTTGAGAAGGTTATTTGGCTGGTTTAAGTATGTTAAAGGAAGAGTTCATCCCAGCTGTTTTTTTTACATCTATGTCATCTGTATGCTGCTTTTTATTTTTTAGTAGAACGCAAACGTATATTTAAAAGTTAATTCTCTACTCTTTCCTTAAAAGAGTGTTCATTCATAGTGGCTGTCAATCTCCAAAAAGGACAAAAAATACCATCAATACATGTGTTCATGTGAGCTGTAAATCCTGTAAATTCTGTAATGTTCTGCTGAATAGAGGAACGCATCTCCTGTCTGTTGTGCTCTTCTGCCCTGAAAATCAGTATTCCATCAGCACAGCGATTAGAATTCCACGAGTGAGACTCTGGAAACAGCCTGCATCCTTCCAAGCAGCTTTCAGATCAAATACCTCAAACACACGTTTCATGTTTCACTGGCTAATTAAGATATTAATAATTGACACTTCTGAGACTCGACACAGGCTGGAAACTCTGAAATAGCAAACAGGGCATTCATCTGGTAAGTACTGGAGGCTGTTGTAACATATTTATCTCAGACTGTTCAGAATGCCAATACTTCTGAGTGGCAAGTGTTTCTCTTGTTTAGTTAAGCAATATTGGGATAGTACAACTTGAATAGTTCTCCTAAAACCCCTATGTTGTTCTACTCCCAGAATGCCAGGAGTTCTATATATACACTCACCTAAAGGATTATTAGGAACACCATACTAATAGTGTGTTTGACCCCCTTTCGCCTTCAGAACTGCCTTAATTCTACGTGGCATTGATTCAACAAGGTGCTGAAAGCATTCTTTAGAAATGTTGGCCCATATTGATAGGATAGCATCTTGCAGTTGATGGAGATTTGTGGGATGCACATCCAGGGCACGAAGCTCCCGTTCCACCACATCCCAAAGATGCTCTATTGGGTTGAGATCTGGGGCCTCATTTATAAAGCTTGCGTACGCACAAAACGGGGCTGAAAACATGCGTACGCCAGTTCCTGCGCAAAAGGTGGGATTTATAAAGAAAAACTTGACGGGAAAATTTGCGCACCTGCACTCAAACTCTGACCCATGCGTACGAACGTTTTGGAGATGGAGCACTTTGGCGACACCGATGGTGAGCTGGAGTTAAATGTATTTTTGGTCACTTTTATACAGAAAATCCAAAGAAAATTAAACATATACAGAAAGATTATACAAATACAATTTCAATCACCAAGCCTGTCACTTGAAGCAAATATCCATTCCTTCTTAAATGTCCGCGGCAGCGAGCGTGTTGAGCCGTTTAGTGAAACTGACGCAAATAACAGTTTAAATAAATAAAATACTTCTGATATAAACATTTATATTAAATATGCCATTCAAATTAATGGAGTTAAACACTTAAACATGAAATCATTACTGAAGTTACAACATTTTTTTAAATTCAATCATTAGAAATATTTGTTGTGGATGCGATTGTTTTTGAACACTTTTCCTGTGGCGTGCTTTAATGTTTTAACCACAGAGATAATTGCTTATCATGATAATACCAGATTGCCTGAGAAAATAGTTTCGTGCAAATAATGCCCAAGGCCTATCTGTTTCCATTAAAAATGTAAATCAATTAAAAATACAATTCGGCAAGTGGAAAAGATTGAGAAAAACTTTCTCTGAAATGTATTTTACACTATTTGATTTATGTAGGCTATTCAAAAACAAGGCAAGGATAGACAACTACTTGATTTGTATTAATGTAATGTTTCTTGTACCGTTTATATCATTTGCATATGATTATTCATCCACGTGATAACGTTTAAGTTATCACGTGGATGAATAATCATATGCAAATGATATGTAGATGAGGATCTGCATAGTAAAACTAGGCGTTGTAAGCTCCATATATGGTTATTTCGGGTGGAGACGCATGTACGCTAGCCTGACTACGTCAGACTTCCTACTTCCGCTCAATTTCATTTCGCTTCTGTAGTCAGTCTGAGATAGCAGCGTATCTTTCAGTTTTCCACCGGTCTGGAAACAGCCGGGCCAATCAACGAACAGAGGGCGGGCTGAGAGCCGTGACGTAGATGCTGATTGTACCGTGGATGCGTAGATTTTTACTTCACATAATCTGCAAAAGTCGCGCACAGCCATGCTCACTCCGGTATTTCGCTCGATGGTTTTGTTTTCGCATCATACATGTGTTTACAGTGGAAGTTAGATGCTGCTGAGCATGCGCATAACACACGCCATAACCAAACGTTATGTGATTGGCTTACGGGTAACCAATGATTTTAAACTTCAGACAAGCGCCCCCCGCGAGAGAGAAAACACTTCTCTATTATGCTATTCCAGACTCTGTCTACGAAGCAAAGTGAAGTAGCAGAGTCTGGTATTACCAGGCTACATGTACGCACAATCTTCCGCTGACTGGGATTTATAAAGTGAATTCTGCGCAGGTTCTGGCATACGCACGGTTTTATAAGTCTGAATATTTTTTTGCGTACGCCATTTTTGGCTTTCGGGCGCACGTACACTTTTAGTAAGGTTCCTACGCACAGTTTTATAAATGAGGCCCCTGGTGACTGTGGGGGCCATTTTAGTACAGTGAACTCAATAGCCGCTTTCCGACCGGAGGAACCTTTTCACAGTTCCTAGAACTATTGGCTAAAGTACCCGGATGTCGGCGTGTTCGCACCGCAGGAACTAGGAACGATTTTAGTTCTAGGAACTCCATTTGTAGGAACTAATTTAGGTCCTACTTCAGAGTAGGGTCTAAACCAGCACTATAGGAACTATCCATGACGTTAGTGTACGCTGATTGACCGAACACACGCGGAACACCAGCACCCGCCATTTTTAAAACAGCTAGAATGTAAACACACAGATTATAGCCTATATATTTACTCCATAAACTAACTATACAAACATGGAAAACAGTGATAGATGGGTCTCTAAACCTTTATGCTGAAGAGAAAATCCAACGCAACTTTGAGGGGACCAAGCCAAACATGATTATGTTTTTCTGCCCAGCTAGCAACACTGGACATCAACCACACGGCATAGGCTAATAACCTTTTTTCATATACTGTCTACTTTCTATAACAGTTCTATCTAATAAGATATTAAACAGTACTATTAGACAGATTGCTAACTAATAAACACAGAGAATGCGAGCATTGTTTGCTCTGGCGGTCTCAGCGCCGCCAAAATAAAGGTCCGTCGCGCCGTCAAAATAAAAGTCAGCGTGCTTGCGTCACTCCCTTACCCCTCCTACCAGTTCCTATGGCCACTTGGCCAGTGCGAACGCAAACAGCGAAACCGAGTTTGGGGGAGAGTAGTTCTTAGAACCGTTTAGAAGTGGACAGTTCCTAGAACTAAGTTCCTAGAACTACTTGGTCGGAAAGCGGCTAATGTCATGTTCAAGAAACCAATTTGAAATGATTCGAGCTTTGTGACATGGTGCATTATCCTGCTGGAAGTAGCCATCACAGGATGGGTACATGGTGGTCATAAAGGGATGGACATGGTCAGAAACAATGCTCAGGTAGGCCGTGGCATTTAAACGATGCCCAATTGGCACTAAGGGGCCTAAACTGTGCCAAGAAAACATCCCCCACACCATTACACCACCACCACCAGCCTGCACAGCAGTAACAAGGCATGATGGATCCATGTTCTCATTCTGTTTACGCCAAATTCTGACTCTACCATCTGAATGTCTCAACAGAAATCAAGACTCATCAGACCAGGCAACATTTTTCCAGTCTTCAACTGTCCAATTTTGGTGAGCTCATGCAAATTGTAGCCTATTTTTTCTATTTGTAGTGGAGATGAGTGGTACCCGGTGGGGTCTTCTGCTGTTGTAGCCCATCCGCCTCAAGGTTGTGCGTGTTGTGGCTTCACAAATGCTTTGCTGCATACCTCGGTTGTAACGAGTGGTTATTTCAGTTAAAGTTGCTCTTCTATCAGCTTGAATCAGTCGGCCCATTCTCCTCTGACCTCTAGCATCAACAAGGCATTTTCGCCCACAGGACTGCCGCATACTGGATGTTTTTCCCTTTTCACACCATTCTTTGTAAACCCTAGAAATGGTTGTGCGTGAAAATCCCAGTAACTGAGCAGATTGTGAAATACTCAGACCGGCCCGTCTGGCACCAACAACCATGCCACGCTCAAAATTGCTTAAATCACCTTTCTTTCCCATTCTGACATTCAGTTTGGAGTTCAGGAGATTGTCTTGACCAGGACCACACCCCTAAATGCATTGAAGCAACTGCCATGTGATTGGTTGATTAGATAATTGCATTAATGAGAAATTGAACAGGTGTTCCTAATAATCCTTTAGGTGAGTGTATATATGTATATATATATATATATATATATATATATATATATATATATATATATATATATATATCAAATATTTATATTTCATTTTAGATGTAATATCCTTTTAATGGAGTTCTCAGTTAAATTTCTACGGAGCCCCTAAAAAAATATTTGGCAATGCTTTTGCATTCTCTTGCAAATATTTTGCGTTCCCTGAGAAGATTTGCGAGCTACAGAGAACACAATTTTTTTTTTGCGAGGGAACGCAAAGGTTTCGTGAGCGAACAAAAAGTTTCTTGGGGGAACTCAAACAATATGTGTGAGAACGCAAAAGCATTGACTTATTATTTTTTTCCTCCCATCTCATATTTTTTTCCACCCTTTATGGGCTCTGTAATATTTCATTTAAATGTAACATTTTAAATTTACCTCAGATGTTTACCTCCTTAAATGTATTTTTTCCATATGCTCTCCTTTAATTCTCATTGTTGTTGTGGAGAAACCATTGAGATATGACAGAGATCTCATTCGTGATTGCATATGCGAGTGAAGTGCATATGCGAGAACATTTCAAGCTCATTTAAGCCTGTCATTAGAAAGGGACGTCGTGCACACATGGCACTTGCATTTGCTCTCCATGGGGTAAAATGGAGAACGAGCTATATATAAACAACATTTGAAGATCATAAGACTGTCTTCCAATGGTTGCCTCTAATTGGTTGGAAACTGTGTGTATATTCATATTCATTTTGTTTGTATTCATCTCGGTGTGGGCCAGAACTGTCTTGTGAAGAGAATAGTTAGAGGAGGCCTTTTAAGGCAGTAGATTAAAAGAGTGAGGCAATAGTAGAAGCAGAAAAGAGTAAATATTTTACTAATTTGCCCCCGCAGAGCATTTAACTGGTCATCTCTAGCACACACAAATTTTGTCAAACAATGTCACTGCTCTTATCTTTTTAGAAGACCACAGAGATGCAGTCCTGGCACCATATGGCTTGATAATGCGTTTAAACATAACCAAAAGTTTTTGTTTGTTCCACCTTGAATGATACTCTTTCTTTCCCATTCATTTGTTTTCCCTCATTCTCTGTTTTTCCTGTTCATTTGTTTAGCAGTTTGATTTGTTCACTGAGGTCTTCTGGCTGCTCCCAGAGGAGATGTCAGCTCAAGCTAAATAATCTGCTGTGATTATTGTGTGTGTTTGTGTGTATGTGCCTGTTTGTGTAATTGCAATTTCATCAGGACTTCAGGGATGGCCATGGACTATTCAGCTAACCACAATCATAAATGTTAACAATAGATGAAGAGAGAAACAAATTAAAGGGGACACATTACAAGGAATCTACTTTTCCTTGATCTTTTTGAACTAGTTCATTGTATGAAAATACTGGAACTTTCAGAACTCATCAGTGAAACAAAAACTTAGCTGCAAAAATGGCTTATTCTGAACATTGGATTCTTTCTGCCATCAGATAAACACATGACCACTCTCATTTACACATCAAAGATGCCTATTTGGTAGTCAGTAGATTGACCCATCTAATCAGAGGGAGCAGTATAGATCCTGTTACTCCTAAATAAAAATAAATAAAAGTAAAATGCACTCTAAGAAATGTCGGTAAAAATAGGGCTCAATGTACCATGTTAAAGTAGGCTACCACTATATTATACTTTTTTGGATATTATTTTTCATGTAGTGTATAATATAACTGTTTGTGAATATAACAGGTCTGCAAAGTTTCAAAGATCAAAGTGCACAACAAATGGAGTTATTGTCTTTCAAAAGAAAGAAAAGATTCTAAACTTCCTGAAACGAGTCGTAATTCCAGTTTTACTTCCTGCATGAACCTAAGGTTTGGATCAAATTTGCATTATGCCTGCCCATGGTCTTCATTGGCTGCCCTCGAACAATGTCTACTTTGATCTGTTCTCAAACACTGTAGTTGTAGCTGATGCCTGGAAGAGTTTGGTTCGTGTTGTTGACATGTCGAGAAGATGCCATTTTCTGCGCTGTGAAAGCGAATCCAATTTGCACGCACTTCCAAAAGATGAGGACTCTGGCTCGAATTGATACGGGAAAACGGACACCATTGTTACTGTTTACTGTAGCTGTGCCCCTATTCAGAGGCTGCATCCTTCAAAGGCTGCATTTGAAGTCCGAATGCGTAACAACGGTGCGACGAAGGCTGTCCCATTTTGAAAGCTCCTTCGAATGTGGCCAACAAATTTGGCCTTTGTTTCCCGGGCTACGAAGAATGGAACGAGTGGATCCTTTGCAGCCTAGCCAATCCCAAGATTTATTGCGCTTTTATTTTTTTTATAGAGAAAATGCAGAATTACATTTTTAAATGTAAGTATTGGGTTTTAACTTACTTGAATAGCAAACAATAAAAATGTAAAAAACTTTAAAGCAGATGTGATTTTAATTTACACTCTAAATATATTTAGCAGGTTTTGAACCCCATTTTGTTTTCATTTGATCCTATTGTTTCAGAGATGTGAGAGAAGAGGTTATACTGCATTGGAAAATTATTTTTTGACTTTGGATGCATGTAAACCTATTGTAGGAAACCTCCAAAACAATAGCATAATAGGTGTGCTTTTAATATGAAGGAATTATCTGGATTGAGTTTTCACAATTGTTTTACTTATATTTTAAATTATGCATTGCATTTTGTTGTTTTAGGCTTGAAGGAATTGTCACAAACTTAATAGGTAATTTTCTGCCAGGACATTATCTGTTTTTTTCTACTGATTTTCTTTTTCTCACAATATGTGGGATTTGATTGAGTTTATGTGCAACCAAGAAGGAGTTTGCAAATAAGTCTTAAAGGCACAGCACAAACAAACAAACAAACAAACAAAAAAAACACCTTTATTAAATATTAAATGACCCCTTTAAAAGATTTAGAGCCCAGTCATGTATCTGGTAGGAGGGCGGAGAAGCAGAGTCAAGTGAGAGGGGAAGAGAGTACACAAGTGTCAGCATACATATGAAGAAACATCTCACTCTCTGCTGGTATGCCCACATTCTTCACTTAATATACATTGTGTGGGTGAAAGACACTTAAGAAAATACTTCTCTAGCACTGTATGTGAATGTTTTTATGTGCGTTATTGTGTGTTTGCATGTATTGGTGTCACTGTATGTGTGTGTTTATTTCTGAGTTCCTCTTACTTAGAACTGATAAGGGGCTGCTGTCTATTCCCTAACTAATTATTATGCAGATTTTCTGTGAACATCCAGCTCTCTGTGGACCACAAGGCATATTTGCACATTATAACAGCACTGCACACACGTACACGCTGCTGTTGATCCAGCATGCACAAAGACATTTGAGTTTTCACCTCAACTGAACTTGCCATCTTTGACATTTGGACTCATGTTGACATTTGGAGCAGGGTTGATAAAGACGCGTCAACAAGAGCCGCAACAGATTCCTTTCAACATCCTTAGAACCCTGACAGTGGAACCAATTGAGTTTAGTTTTCAAAGACTTTTTCAGCCCTCTTTTCCACTGTTTCACTCTGTTCTCTCTCTCTTTCTCTTTCTCTTCAGCTCTTCTCTTTGAAATGCACTAATCTACGGCGCCCTTGTGCAAACAACACATTTGGTAATTAAACTGCAAGCGCCTCGTCAGAAGAACCTGTTACAATTAATTATTCATATTATCTGCCATTGTGTTTTAAAGTGCAGCCAAGTAATCAAATTAGTTTTTTCTTTCGCGCTTTTATTTATTCTCCTTACCCCTTCCGCCACATCATCTGATTTACTGTTTTTTAAAAAAGCATGCCCTTCGACGGCCCTTCTTTTAATACGGAGTGGCTAAATGGGGAAAAAAAACAAGCGGCAGTTATCACACGCTCACAGGCAAATCCTCTCTAAAAGTGTGTTCATAATCCATTGTATTTACCATGTCACCTCCTTTATTTATCTCTCATCCTTTCTCTAAGAGTAATTGTTGCTATAAAATCACTCACAAAGGGGCAGAAGAGATAAAACAAACACCTGACATTGAGTTCGTCCCCTTTATATCCAACATGATTCATTACAAACAACTGTAAATTTCTTCTTGAGAAGGTTTGGTTCCAGTGAGACATATTTTGAGAACATTTTCTCAAGGATGATGTCCTCTTCATGGTTTGATTGCTTTGTCTTGTCCTGCATACTTTTACTAGCAGTTGGAGAAGACATCATGGTCAACTTGTGACCAAAGCAGACAAACCATAGAATTATAAATCAGCTAACCCTCCAAGAAACATATTCCATTTATTTGGATATTGGTTGTTTCACTCTCCTTTGCTCTTGTTAAAGATGCACTCTGTAATTTTTCCTCATTAAAAAGTTTTATACATAAATAAATGAATAGTATTTTTTATAGGCTATATTTTAAGTCATGTAGACTCACAATAGAATAATCGGTTTTATTTTACATGGAGCGGGTGGTCTCATATTATCAAATCGGGTCGATTGCATATTACATGGCTCTCTTGTATACTCTATTCTGATTGGTCGACTGCAGAATTCAGTGGTCAGATATTTTGTAATATTTGCTGTCGTCCATAGAAATGCTATAAAGTAAGCAATTGTATAATGTTTTATTTTTAAAAAGAAATTTGTACTTAATGTTAACTGACAGTTGATGGAGACCCGATTTCTCACGACACAAGACTACTTCCATGTTTCTCGTATAACATCGCAGACTCGCTCTCTCGTTTCATACAAACACAACTATAGCATTATCTTGTGTCTTAGTTAGTGGTACTCAAAATAGACTGCAGTATTAAAGTCGGCATAAAACAGAAGTTGCAATAGTTTTTTTATTCCCTATTATGATGTATATCTGAGTGAACGACTTCTCAAACAAGAAAAATTGTAGAGTGAGTCATGATTTTGTCCATCAGGAATTTATTGGATGGTTGTAGTTTATTGCTGTGATGTCATGTGAGTGACAGGTTGCCCCGCCCTCACGCCAGTAAACACGTCATCAGAGAAGAGAAGAAATGTTGCTGCAAAAGGGAGGGGAAGCTATTTTGATTAAAGACTATGAGTACACATGAATTGTAAAAAAAAAAAAAAAAAAATGTGCACGGATAAATCATATTAAAATAGACACTTTGATTTCATGGTGACTAATATCACTGTAATATTGTTGCAATGTTTGTCTTGATGCTAGGCCCATTTGTACATTGTCATATTGTTTTCATAGTGGAAACTTTACGGTCATATACAGGTAAATTTACTAAATAATATCAACTCAAATCAGAATTTCATGTCTATTTATTCAATTCTTTAATATGTAGCCAAAATGTACAGTCATTTGGTCATTTTCACAAAATAACCTCTTCAGGGTCATACAAGACATGGAAAAAAAATGGTACGTGAAAAGTACCTGGGTGACCTATCGAGATTCTGAGGTGCGCATTCGATGGACACTTTACTATCCCATGAGGCCACGGGAGAGGATTTTTATGGATGTGTGTGAAGCGACGCAACTGATGCCGTAAGTCATATGACAGTGACAACATGGCGAATGTACTTCTGAATTTCATTCATACTATATAGAAAATACTTTCAAACCAAATGTAGTACCGATACAGTATGCGTTATCAGATGCAGTGATGGACTAGAAGCCACAAAACTCAAATTTTAATTGTATATGGCAAAACAACCATGCAAGTGCAATGTAACAGCCTATAACAGTCACATATACAGTATATTGGTTTAGTTTAATTTTCATGGACATAGGCTGCATCTGAAATCACATACTCTCTTAAATAGGTACTTATTTTAAATAAGTAATTACTTCATGATCGCTAAAAAGTATGTTCTATATAGTATGAATGTGTTTATTATAAATGTAATCTGGACATACTACATTCGCCATGTTGTCATCACGTGACCTACCATTGTCAGTTGCGTCGATTCACTGATTCACAAATCTTCTCCCGTGGCCTCTTGGGATAGTAAAGTGTCCATCAGATGAACACTTCAGAATCTCGCAGGAAGAAGTAGGTCATCCAGGTATTTTTTGGCTACTCTTTTATGAGTACTGTGAATTTGGACATACTACTTTTGTCACATACTGTTTTTCGCCTACTAGTAGGGAAGTACTGTATGCGATTTTGGATGAAGCCATGAGTTTGTTTATCATCAGTCACCTGTTTCCTTTGTTCGAGTTTCCCAATCTTATCAGTTACCATGGCATTTCATTTGATCATCACACCTGTTAGTCTTTTAGTTTATTATCAATGTATACTTAAGTTCCTTGGTTTCCTCTGTTCAGTGTCGGCTATTGCTTGTGTGTAAACACACTGTTGCACTATGTTGGATTATCCAAGTTTATTCTTTTATTAAATACCTTTGGATTGGAACTTTTGACTCCTCTTCGTCTTTGGACTCTTTAAACTGTGACAATAACAGCCTTGTTGTCATTCACATCAAAATAAATAGGTGATGATGGTGCTAGATGGTGCTAATATGCACAGGTGGGACCGTGCATCAGAGATGAGCCATCTTTCTCATCTCTACCTCCCTCTCTTCCCATAATTTCTTCATCTCTCGCCCAGTGTTCATTCCTCCAGGTCCCCAGTGTGAGCTAGCCTTACATCTCTCAATGTAATGTGGAGGTAACCCAATTCCTCTCTGAAGATGCTTAATTATTTTGCATGGGGCAATGGAATGGTAAGTGATACACAGACACGTGGGTTGGAAATGGTGGGTGTTTGTAAATCATACACTCAGTCACATATTCCCTGGTTAATATGAGTGAGGGTACTGCTGCTTTAATTACACTGCCTTTATTTTCTCTCCTCCATCCCCCGTTGAGCTGTGACTTCCTCATGCTTATTTATGTCTGATTACATTACAACACTGAATTGTTGACACACTGATAACAATGCACAAGCACACGCACACGCACACACACACACATAGTAATGGATAACATTGTTCCAAAAGGTCACTTTTAATGGTGTGGCTGGGACTGGTGACCAACAGAGAATAAGAAAGAACCTTGTTGTTTGCCGTCAGCATGAAACTGGATTTGCAACCAATCATTCCATAATGAGTGAAACAGAATATTCAATGAGAAAAAATGTAGGGCGGGACTTGATTTTGTCCACTGGGAATTGATCGAATCCCATTTTTCCCCCCCCTTTTTATTATTGGATCATGAATAGTACATGCCAGAATGGAAAAAGTGGTCTGTTTTTGCATAATGCCAGAACTGCACTATATTGGGGCAAATAACATCTTTTTGCATTGACGTTCATTCAGAATTGGCTTTGTATTCCGATTTTATTTTATTTATTTTTGTCAGCAAAACAAAAGGCTCTGCAAAAACTCAGGTTAGGGTTTAATTTAGGGTTAGTTCACTCAAAAATGAAAAATCTGTCACTAATTACTCACTCTCATGTTGTTCCAAACCCATAAGACATTCCCGGATGTCAAAACCTAAACCCGAAGACGTTCATCTTCTGAGCACAAAATATCTTTTTAATCAAATCTGAGAGCTCCATTGACAGCCTCTTCACAATTACCACTTTTAAGCCCCTGAAAGTAAAGTCATCATTAAAGTAATCCATGTGGCCCGTGGTTTAACCTAATTTTTTGAAGTGACGCAAGTGCTTTGTTTGCGCCAAAAAAACAATTTACCTCTGCGTTCACTCAACATTGTCTGCTCTTACGTAAATAACACGCATGTGTCGTGGTACTCTTGTGAATGCACGTTGGAGATAAATATTTTGTAAATAAAGTGGTACTTTTTTTTTTTGCGCAAACAAATCACTCACGTCGCTTCAAAAAACCACTGGAGTCACATGAAAGGGCTTGAAAGCGGTAGTTGCATAGACTGTCAATGGAGGGACAGAAAGCTCTCAGATTTCATTAAAAAGATCTTCAATTTGTCTTCTGAAAAGTTTCATTTTTGGGTGAACCAACCCTTGAAATGGGTTTATATTTTTACTGTCCTTGCTGCCCTTGATGTCACAGCTCAAGAAAGTCATATTGAAGATTTTGGGACCGTGCTCATTCTTGTGATGCCATCAGCCAATCAGAGTATGCATGACAGGAAGTCATTTAAATGTAAAAAAATGAAGTAAAAATGTGATTAGTCGTGTGACATTTATAAGTCAGGTGATTGGCAAAAAAAAAAAAGTCTCCAGAATTGAGTGCCTATGAGCAAATATGGCAGACAGCCAAGGAACTGCCATTGAGATGAATGGGAATGCCAACGGATAGCTTTCTCTAAGTCTTATAGACCTCCTTGGTGATGTCAGCCGAAAAGTAAAGTCATTTGAAAAACAATGCAAGTTATTATATTTTGATGAAATGTTAAGAAGACAGATATTGTTTTCTTTGGAATAATATGCACAGATGATTTGCTCACAATAAGACCAGGGGGCAGGAATTTATATTAAGAAAGTAAATGGAGATCAGTTTGATTCACAATGATTCAAAGAGATGCTTGATGATGAAATATTATGAATATCAAAACATTATCACATTCGTTTTGATAGCATGAACATTTCAGCTGTGTACTTTATGTTTGATCTCTGCATTCACATGTGATTTTCACTCTCTTCAAACCCCCTCAGATAATCCTGCGAGAGTGTCAAGTACTGTCAACACTGTGTCATTTGTGGATGGGATACACTGGCCCTGCACGCTTTAATTGGTGTCACATATTAACAACAGAGAACTCTAAACAGGATTCAGATATTAAGAACTCTAGTTCAACACAATTACCATGGTTAATGGGATCATAAGGGTAGGCCGACTTGTTGCCATCAGGTAAGAAAGACAGACAAAGAGTTGAGTTGCCGTTCAGAAAAATGTAATTACAAATATCAGCATGGCTGTGATTACCTATACCTCGAGGCCAGGGCCGAAACCCAGCCATATTTAGCCCGGTGTATATATTATTGTATATATATATATATATATATATATATATATATATATATATATTTTTTTTTTGCTCTTGTGATATTTCTTTTATACAATCATATAATTTAATACAATTTCACACACAGAATGTCTAGAATTTTTCAACATCAAAAATGGATAGTTTGAGTATTGCAATATATATAAATATTATTGCAATATTTCCACAGGCAAGGCATGTTTATTTATATAGCACATTTTATACACAGTTTTTAGGAATAAAAAAAAAATAGTACATTTACATTTACAATTTTTCATTTAGCAGACGCTTTTATCCAAAGCGACTTACAAATGAGAACAATAGAAGCAGTTAAACTAACAGTAGGACAACAAAATGCAAGTGCTATGACCCTTCTCAGTTTAATCTAACGCAGAACTTTTTATAGTTATAGAACAGAATAGAATAGAGTAGTAGAGAAAGTGTTAGTATTAATGGATCAAGTGCTGTCGAAAAAGAAGCGTCTTCAGCCGTTTCTTAAAAGTGGCTATGGACTCAGCCGCTCTGGTTGAGTTAGGCAGATCATTCCACCAGCAGGGAACAGTCATGGTAAAGGTCCGAGAAAGAGATTTTGTGCCTCTTAAAGATGGCACCACAAGACGCCGTTCACTTGCAGAGCGCAAGTTCCTGGAAGGCACATAAGTCTGAAGTAAAGAGTTAAAGTAAAAGGGAGCAGAACCAGTGGTTGTTCTGTAGGCAAACGTCAGTGACTTGAATTTGATGCGAGCGGCAACTGGCAACCAGTGCAATTTTGTGAGGAGAGGAGTGACGTGTGCCCTTTTTGGCTCGTTAAAGACCACTCTAGCTGCGGCATTCTGGATCAGTTGCAGAGGTTTGACTGTGCAAGCTGGAAGACCGGCCAGGAGAGCGTTACAATAGTCAAGTCTGGATAAAACAAGCACTTGGACAAGGAGTTGAGTTGCATGTTCTGATAGGAAGGGTCTGATCCTCCTAATGTTGTACAAGGTAGTAAAAAGGAAAAAAGTTATAGTGACATTTAGCTGGCCGTTTAGGTTTAACAAACAGTGATGTTCATGGTTTGTGAAGCTGTGCATATTTTTTATTCAATTTCCCTTGTGTTTTTAAAAATTTAAATATTATTCTGGTTTTTCTTCCTTCCAAATCTTTTTTTCATTTTTTTTTTTTTTTACAGAGTAATTTTTTCATGAACATCTGCTGGTGCTGATTCATGTCTCCCTTCAGAGCCTAGATTGGAAGAACACATGAAACACCCAAACACCACAATAAACTTCACTGGATTAGGGGAAAAACATAACCTGTAGCCAAACACACCAATGACCTTCAAATAATGACAAAATAGGTTTGATAGAAAGAATGATAAACTGTGGTGAGAGAGAGAGAGAGAGAGAGAGAGAGAGAGAGAGAGAGAGAGAGAGAGAGAGAGATTGCATGTTTATTCAATTGCGATAATTATCGCATTCAATCAAGCAGCAATAAATCTTTCCCCTCATAAACACTGCCAACTGTAACTAGAGAAAATCTGTTAATTTAAAGAAATTCAGATGTTCATCCAAACATCAACAATAAACAGATTATTATTATTAATATAAACAATAGGGAAAAGAGTGTTTTTAAAAAAAAAGAAATCATACAGTTATTGCCATGATAGAGGGGACCACATTTCAATTAGCCTAAATTCAACTTTAAAAATATATTATTGTCATAGCCTAATTGTTTTACATGCAATAACATGTGGGCTACTTTAGTTACAGATAAATACAATACAAATATGGTGATATTAGGCTTGTATAACAAATAAAAGCGAAATAAAATAAATATACTTATTTGAGTCTATGCAAATATATGAAATGACATTTCATAGACATAGCCTTGCTCTCATAAATTTCACCGAAATCGACTGATGAGAGATGACAGGGACAATACCATGAGATTAGATTCGAATTATATGATTCTGTGCTTTAAAATAATAATCATACTCGCATGTCGCATGTAAACTGAAATTTACACTGATTTTGCAACCATAGCACAGTGCGCGCACCCGAGTACGTGCGCACTCCCGTCCTCCGTCATTCATTTAACCCGGACGTGAAGCCGCTCCATAGAAAAATATCCGATACGGCACAACAGCTTACCTTCATAAAAAGGTAAGTTTATAAACCCAAACTCACCACAACACACCAGGGGATGTCATATATTTCTCTTTTACCTCTTGATTAGCTTTGTAAGAGTGAAAACAGCGCGTTTAGAGGATATGTGTCGGTAATATTTGAGCTTGTTTCAGGCTGCTGTTGCAGTGCTAACTAGCTTAGCCCCTTGTTGCGCTTGCCAGCCTTATTACTTTATGACTCTTATATAATACAAAAACAGCTATTTATCCTGGTTTTAGTAGCACATTTTTGTGTCTTGATAGTTAAATATTTTAACCTACGAACGACTGAGGGTTTGTAGTCAAATTGGTGATTCTTTTGACAACTGTCATGTTGATGAGCAGACTGGCTCTTCCACCTGCTTCAGGTTGTTGTGTTTATGTTTAATAAACATATTTTGCACGGCCATTTGTGATGTCATATGCACAGTATGGCTTTGAAAGATGTGTTTTGGGTTATTATGGTGCCCTGTCAGATTCAATGCAGTACTTGAGTATTGTTGTTTTTGGGCAGAGGCCTGGGTATCAGTGACACAAGCATTGCTAAATACTGATCCCGCATTGACTGTGAATGGAAGGATCTTGCCGCGCATGCGCCGTCTACATCTCCCGCATCCTGCCAGATAATGGGAAGTTGTTGTGCGCACGCGCAGTGCGGCGATGCAGGGGCGCTCTTTGCCAGAAACTGAGCCGCTATCATGATCGCGTTCACGCAGACGTGTTGAATGGGTTGCTGCATTGCAGGAATTAGGCACAGCTGACATGTTGGTCTGTCTGTGGCGGCTGTGAAGCGGAACGATGGCTGTGCCGCTCATGGATGGGTTGTGGGGGTGTTTTCGATCAGCTCTGGGCCCCAGCTGGTCATTTATTGGGGAAAAATGTTGAGTTTGTAGGAACACACTTTCATTTTGACACATCAGAGCTGGAGAATCCCCAGTGTTTTACACACACACACCTGTGTCACATCTCATGATAACCATATGTGTCCACTGGCATGGAAGAAATCTGCTCAATACCACCCTAAACGCCTGCTCTGCTACTTAGCAAATGCAGCACAGGTGGTTGTTGAATCTAATTGCTTTTAGTGTATACAGAAATTGTGTTAATTTGATATTTAATCATTTAAATTTAAATTTAATGGAAACATACACTGTGGGTCAAAAGTTTTCGGTAGGTACGATTTTTTTAAATGTTTTTAGAAGTATCTTATGCTTACCATATATTAGGGGTGTAACGGTACACAAAAATCACGGTTCGGTACGTACCTCGGTTTTAAAGTCACGGTTCGGTTTATTTTCGGTACAGTAAGGGAAAGAAATGCAAACATTAAACTGCAGGTTGTTTATTACTATAAACTTTTTTTTAACAATTTGTTTACACTTTTTTTAAACACTTTTTAATAAAATATAATAAAATAGATATAAAATAAAAAAAGAATAAGAAATAAAATACTGCTGCAAAGTTCTCCACTAAATAAAATACTCTCAGTCTCAAACCAATATCACATAATAAAATATAATGAAAAATATAAATAAATAACTATGATTACAGTGCAGGAACAGAAAATAGCCCTATATTAAAATAATATTAAACAAATATATTAATGTATTATTATTTTTCAATAATCAATCAACATAATCAATTTAAGATTTTTTTTTTTTCCACTTTTTTAATAATTATCAAAATAAAATATAGTCCAAAGCTATAGTACAAAGCTATTATTACCAGAGCATGTGATCAGAGCAGGTCATTTTACCATTGTTGCCAGCATGACCAGCTCAGCAAACAGAAATCTAAGTTACTACTGAGAAATTTCACCTTATTTGAGCGGACTTTGCTTTTCCAGTGCGTGATCGGTACATGATTGGAGTGTTTGGGCCGTTAACGACAGAGCAGAACGCGCAGCGCAAACGCGGACTCGAACATTGAGCAGAGAGCGCAGCGGGTCGTCGACACACACACACACACACACACTCGCGCGCGCGCGCAAGCCACGGAACGGAGAGTGCGGCGGCGCACACGAAGCGGAAAAGCTTTTTTTCGCCATGCAGTCTATTTCATTGTTACAGTGACGACGGGTAAAACACGGGTAAAACCAGAGAATGTCTAATAGGAAAAAACATTAGAATCAGCTGCAGGGCGGGATTTGCGCTGAACGCGGAGACTTCCGCCACTTAATATGTTCGTGTGGAAACACGAAAATGTACCTATGTTCCGCACACAAATTATTGCATTCAGTCATTCGGTACACACGTGCACCGAACCGAAAGCCCTGTACCGAAACGGTTCGGTACGAATACACGTACCGTTACACCCCTACCATATATAAACACTGTAATCTATTGTGAAATATTATTAATGTAAAATAACTGTTTTCTATTTGAACATTTTTTTATAATGTAATTTAATATACATTTTTTAATTTATGTTACAAAGCTGAATTTTCAGCATCAATACTCCAGTCTTCAGTGTCACATGATCCTTCAGAAATCATTCTAATATGATGATTTGATGCTCAAGAAACATTTCTTCTTATTATTATCAGTGTTGAAAGCGGTTGTGTAATTTTTTTTTTTTTTTTTATGATTCTTTGATGAATGGAAAGTTCAAAAGAATAGCATTTTTCTAAAATAGAAAGCTTTTGCAACATTGTACTACCGTTCAAACCTTTTTGGGTCAGTAAGAATTTAAACAATTTTGTTAAAAAACAACAATATTTTGTACATTTTTTTTTTTCAGCAAGGATGCATTAAATTGATCAAAAGTGACAGTAAATACATTATAATTTTACAAAAGATTCTATTTCAAATAAAAGCTGTTCTTTTGAGCTTTCTATTCATCAAAGAATCCTGAAAAAAAAATGTGCACAACTGTTTTCAAACATTTTTCATAAATGTTTATTGAGCAGCAAATCATCATATTAGAATGATTTCTGAAGGATCATGTGACTGGAATAATGATGCTGAAAATTTGCATAACAGGAATAAACTATTTTACATACATTACTGTAGAAAACAGTTTAAATTGTAATTTTTTTTTTCTTTCAAAAACATTTGAAGATCTTACTGAACCCAACCTTTCGAACGTTATAAACAGATTTATTTTGAATAGTAATATGTAACCATGTGATTTAAGCACAATTCCAGATGTCATGGATGTCACGACATTTTCTTTTCATTTGCATAAAGTTCAGCGCTCGTTTTGATTCTTGCTCTGTTGTCAATCCCACAATCCAATGCAAACCTATATCATTCATCTCCCGTAGAGAAGGAATGTCATCTCACTTTGTATTAATGGCCTCATATATACAGTTACAGAGAGCAATTCTTGAGCGTGATGGAGCTAATGCAGTTCTGGATATACTATGTTTGTCTAATCTGTCTGATGCCCAGTACTGAACCCAGCAATAAAATAATGATGAAAGTGAAATAGTGAAACTCATCTGAGTATACTGCTCTTTTTAATCATGTCAAACTTCTCCCATCTGTTGTTGCTCTCACTTTCTGTATTTCCATATTTATTCTGCCATTTTAGCATGCATCCTGAAATCAGTCTGACCCACTTCCCACTGTTTAAGAATTTTAAAGAGCTGAAGTCTGTCTCTTCTAGTCTATGATATTCATGTGAGTTCTGCATTGTATTTCTTATACAGCAGCTCAATGGAAATTCTGTTTGCATCTTTAAAGCTATTTTAAATAATTCTGCAGATTTTGTCCCTAAAAAAATTGGCTCATTTTGGATTCATTTTAGTATTCCCATGGCATTTAAACAGCATTTATGCCATTAGATTTTGTTTCTTGATAATCATCTCAAATCACTCTGAATCGTTACATGCAAATTTTGTTTACACTAATAACAGTCTTAAATCAGTGCTGTTATGGATTATGATGTATCTGACAGGGGTCTCTCAGCAGGTGTGTCAGAAATGACAGATTCTTTGCTGTAACCATCAGCTGTGTAAAATGGGGCTGATGGTGGGTCTCTGAATAAACTCTTGCATTAGGCGCTGATTAAAGTCCAGTGTAAATGTGATGCTTTCTTTCATTGCGGAGAGATTTACTACCGCAACTCCGGCTTGGCAGTTTCCGCTATTCCAAAATAAAGTAATCCATCAATTAGTCAGCAGCTCCATCAAAGCCAAGATATTACGCACCAAATTGCCTCGAATGATGAACAGTTGTAATTTATGAACAAACCCGAGACCAGGCGGCAGACTGCGAAAGAGAGAGATTGCTCTGCTGAAATATTCAGATTGTTATTATAATTTTTTTTTAAAGCTGTTATTTTTAAATAATCAGTAATGTTAACAGAAGTAAATGGCTTGCTTGTGTGTAATAAACATGGATCAGTATTTGTTTAATAAGTCCCTGATAAAGTGTTTGTTTAATATTTATCCATTGAACAACCACACATTTACAATGTCTGAATCATATAAAGACAGCTGGTGCCTTTAAAAGAGGAACTAGTATAACACAACAAACTGACAATGTTAACTTGGCAGAACAGTATGTGAACTGGCAGGTGGAGCTGCATTTAATGGTAAGGCATCAGGCTTTGGCTTTCTTCTTGATAAATTGTGAATATTTCATTATAATATTGTAGTTGGTTGTAGGGCTAGGTATTGACAAATTTCACGATTCGATTTCGATTCAGTGCCAATGTATATTCAGTTCAATTCGATATTGATTCATTGAGATATGTATTAAAAAATCTCTCAACTAATGCTTTGAAATATACAGGGTATTTATATATTTATAGGGCATTTTGACATTTTGTGTGTATTTGACTGTGCAAGTGCAATAAGCAGCGAAAAAGAACTCCATTTAGTACTGAGACAAGGCTTTATTTGTATAAGCACAAAATCTGCAGGAATGAGTAAAGTTATGCACAATACGCACAATTCCAAGCCAAAATTCATTAATCCAGGGCAAATAAAATAATTGTGAGTGAGGGGAGGCGGGTTTGTGTGTCAACTCGCTTTCGGAGAGATGAGAGTGCTAGAAAGCGCAGCTGGTATTGTGTATCTGTTCTGTGGAAAATTTGTATTGAAAGCGTTTCAGATATTTCAGTATCGACATGTATCAAAGTCAATATTTTTGACAACACTACATTTGCACTTAGTTTATTATTTACTGTCATTACTGTAGATAGCAGTTTACTAATAATAGTCAGTCTCTCTCTCTTTTTTTCTGTGTGTGTTATTTTGGAGGTTGACTTATAAGATGGCACATTGTGAGATTTGACTGAATGAATGGTTTATGAAGAGAAGGACCGGTTTGAGGGTGTGTGCACATGTTAAAGATGGGAGTGAACAAGGTGTCTGGCTCCATAGGATCAATAATGTAAATTGATCAACTGTAAGTGAGAATAGGCTTATTTTTCACACAGACAGTTGCACTGAGGACACGTAGTGGTGATTGAGTTCGTTTACATGAGAGGATGGAAATTGAAATATGGATTGAGGTCACAAATGCTTGTGTGAGCTTCCATATTAGGGCTCAAATATTTTCCTGCTCCTCATCTATGCGTTTGAGCTGTGTCTGTGCACACATCAGCGTATGCTGTGTGTGCATGTGCGTCCGGTTAAATTTAGATGTAAGCAGTCACAAAAAGGTATGAACTGAATCTGATTATGTGTCTGTGTAGTTGGACTTATTGTGCCAGTATTTGAATTTTAATCTCAGTAATGAATATTTCCATCTTTCTTATAGAGACACTCTAGTTTCTCCCTCTCTCCCACGCTTTCCTTCTCTTCTGAATTCTTGTTGCCCTCATTAGTATTCATGTAGACCTAATACACTGAAAACATAAACAGATTGGACTGTAGTTTACATCTATCTTTTTTTTTTTTTTTTAATCTATGAAGTTCAATTACAACCTTAGTCAAGCTTACTTGCACTGAAAGTGTGATATATTTTTTTGTTGCTTTTTTCACCCTATCTGTGACCCTTAGAATTAAAGTAAAAAAAAAAAAAAGGTTTTGGCTACTGTATCTTAAGGTCATTTATAAGTAAATGACCTCTCTTATGGTTGTTCTAGTTCAGACTTTTGTTCAGGACGGCAGGTTGCGTAATACTGAATGGACTAGGGATTTTATTCATTCATTTAGTAAATAATATGAGGCCTCCACATTATTTCTAGTTGACTTACCTGTTGTTAAAGAGGCAAATAAAATGTTTATTTGGCTTGTAAGTACCCCTCCATGGCCCACAGACATTGTTTCCTCATTCTTTGTTATGTATGGGATAAGTTCCATCCCATATCAAACATACCCAGGGCCTGTTTTAACAGGAATATACTGCTAAATAAACTTTTTAAGCAAACTAATAAGTTCTGCAATCAAACTAATAAATAGGCACAGCTGAAAAATATTGCACATACAAACTAAAAAGCCAAATAAATTAAAATGAATATCAGACAGCAGTATAGACTAAGCTCATCTATAAGATGTCACATTACACCACGGTATAAAAACCTTGATATTGTATTGATGGCTTTTTTTTTTTAATTTATTTGGAAGGGAGGATTGACTGCCTCACAAATTTGTTCACTCATTTACTGACTTTTTTAAAAACATTGACGGAGAATTCAGGAAAGACATAAATAAACCTAGCACCTAAACTTTTATTTTACAACTATTATCTGTTCTGTTTATAGGCCTATGCGGATTCACTCTTTGGCCCTGTTTACACCTGGTATTAAGATGCGTTTTGGTTGATGGGATCACAAGTAGACGAGGAAGACGCATTCCTGTTTACACCTGGTGTTTTAATCCATTTCTTTTGTCCACTTTCAACCACTTCTGGTCTCGGTTTAGGTGGTCTCTTGACCACAACACTACTATACGCCTAATTTCGGTTTATTTGTGACGCGCTCCAGTTCTTCTTGCAGTTGAAGACGGAGCAACTTTCTGCTTAAGTTTATTCCATGCACTGTCAAGTACTTCATCAGATTTGTTACGTTGCCAGTCTTGACAGTAATTATCTTGCATCAGCAAATATTGCATCGAGCCTGGTGAAATGTAGCCACACTTTTGATCTTTTCCCCATCCTTTACATCTATGGGGCTTGGGACGCTTACACACTACAGCCTCACGTGAGCCACGTCTCTGGGTGTAACCGGCGTAAACTAGTGTTTTTCCTTGATGCCTCGCCACAGCCAATCATGCTGCATGCTTATTGGCTCACTGATGTTAACGAGATTTACCCCTTAGGTATCGAAAATTGGTACCGAGCGACAAGAGATTTTTTGATACTCTGTGGTATCGAGGCAATTTGGTTGAGCCTAAAAAGTATCGAACTCGATACGGAGCCCTACACCGTATAATATTTATAATTTTCAAAGAGCTGTGCATGGGCAAATGTGTGGAGCACCACTTGCACACCATCTTTGTCTCTAGAACCGCCTGCAATTTGCCGCTTTCAGTGTGTCTCTCATTGAAAATGAACTACAGATTTGTGCTTTCCATCTCCCATGTGAAACTACTTTTTATGTCGAAGTGGTATGTTATGAGTGGCCCACCAGGAATTCTTCAGGTTCTAACGATGGCCACTCCGGGCCTGAACATGCAACTCTTCAGGATTGCTGGAAAATTAAAAGCAGGTGTGTTTGATTAGCGGTGGAACTAAACTCTGCAGGACTGTGGCCCTCCAGGACTGAAGTTTCCCATGTATGATGAATAGATGAACTTTCAAAAAGTGGCTCAGTTGATCTGATTTATCTGATTTATTTCCACAGATGAAGGAATATTTTGTTTCTCATGTCCTTTTAAACATTTATTTAGTATTTCAAAAGCTTGTACCTTCTGTTTTCTGTGTGTGTATGTGTGAGAAGAGATGATGGTATAAATTAGAATTGGATATTTCTTTTTTTATTAACAGTTTAGGACAGTATCACATGATATCGATACAGGCAGTGGCGGAGGCAGAAAGTAGATGATGGGTGGGCCTCTAAAAGTGTGGGTGGGCTGGAATAATTTGCATCATCCAATGTTTTTCAACTGGCTTAATTTGGGAGAAAAAAAATAAATGATGGACCATCCCTCAGTGGCACCAATTCACTAAAAGTCATGGTATGGCAAGTTCAAATGACGTTATTTAATCTAACAATATTACGTGACAATATCAATTCAAGTAAGTCAAAAACGGCAGATAAGTACAAGACAAAACTGCAGTTACAACATTAACCAACAGCACCAACTAAAATAAAAACCTAAAAAAATAATCACATGTTTGGAAATAACCTGGAAACAGGCAGCTCTATGTATGAATAAACATTCCACACATTAAATTAGTGAATTCGGTTGGTTTAAAAGCCACTATAGGCCTATGTCGCTTAGCAAACACAATGTATTTTATCTGTTTAAAGTTTATTTACCCCTTCACTATTTTTCTGTGACTGTCTTTGGGACAGTTCACACAAAAATGGAAATTCAGCAATTATTTACTCACCTTGATATTGTTTTAAAGCCTTATTACCTTATTTTTTTCGGAACAAAAAAAAATCCCTGCTGTGCTTTCATGCAGTAAAAAAAAAAAAAAAAGGATTCAAATATCATAAAATAATCCCATGCAAATCATGCTATATTTGTTCTGAATGTATACTGGGTTTAATGAGAAACAAACCGAAAATGTTAGGCTATTTATTAAGTGAAAATATTGGCCTCACCATTGCTACATAGGCCTACACGCGAGTGCGCCCAGGAAAAGTTAGCCTATGTTTTATTTTTTATTTTTTTAGGATTTCAGCTTTAATACATTTTAATTACACAAGGCTACAGTATAACCTCAGAAGAGTATGTGTTGCCTATTTATCTCTGTTGTGCTCAGGTCGTCAGACAGTCAGAATGACTGTGTGAACGTTATATTGCGAGGCCTATATACCCAAGTCAATGTATTATTCTTTTCTTTTTGTATTAGTATTTAAAGATATTTAATTTAAAACTAATTTAATAATTTATATCTTGATGCATTTTATTTATAATACATTTTTAGCATTTGGGTATGGCAAGGTGGCTTACAGTAGGCCTATATAGTAAGCCCTGCCAGGTTCTGCAACAGAGAGGACCCAGAAGCGAAAAATTCAAATCAACAATGCATTTATTGAATATCAACTTTTAAACAGTCGGGCAGCCGAGTCCCGAGCCACCAACAGGGCTGAGGCTAAAGGGGTATCCAATAATCAGACAGAAGAGTTTGCAATGTTGCTTTTTTTTTGTAATTACACTGGGTGCCAATAGTGTAGTAGCAGAAATGACATACACTCATTTTAAGTTCTAAGCGGTATTGCTCAGTGCGATCACGTGAAAAAGAAAAACAAAAACATAGCAGGAGAGAGACCCGAGTCCTGTCAAACAACTAAGTTATATCACGAAGAGAAATTACAATGTCTTGAGTTCTGTATCGGCAACCTGCCATACACGTGGCTTATATGTATACATTTCAGAAAACTCCTTGCTCACAAATGTAACGACACCATTTTTACAAATATCACAAGACACCATTTTAAATTCTTTTTTTTTTCTTTTCAGTGAACAGCTGACCCACACACACACACATCATACGTCTGTGCTGCATTAACAAATCATCCAGATGGAGGCATTTTAGACAGTATGGATTCAGACATGCCTTACATCGTGCTCAATGTTTGCATTAATATAATGTTTTGGGGCAGAAATAGTTGTGTGTCTCTCTCACTCACTCACTCACTCACTCACTCACTCACTCACTCACTCACTCACTCACTCACTCACTCACTCACATCTGGTTTGTTTCCTCACTTTGTGTGGTAATGAGTTTAATGAATATTCATGAGGCAGGGCTGTTTGCAGCATGTAGATCAGGATTCCTGTGAAACTGAATGAAGGTGCTGACAGCAGAATAATGCTATTTTATATAAAAGCTCAAATGCATCAATGACCTGCAATTTGACAAGCATTTGTGTCCTGCGTAGATCAATATATAGCCGCGTTTCCACCAAAATTACCCGGAACAATTTGTCCAAGGAATTTTTTTCCCTGGGACTTTTTCCCCCTAGACTTATGGTTTTCTGGGTTTCCCCGCGATCTAAAGTACCGTGAAGATTAGGCAAATAGTCCGGTGACGTTGGACTGTGCGCGACTTTATACAGTTCCTGCTGGAGGGGACTTTCGGAGGGGGAAATATTTACCCAGAACTTCATTTAGACCCTGGTTCCTGCGGTGTAAACACACAGAGTAACACCCCAAAGTCCCTAGTTCCTGGGGAAAGTTCCTGTGGTGAAAATGTGGCTTATTTGTGTATATAACCAATATGAATGAATATGCAAATTAGTCCCGCCTCCACTCAATTACACCAGCTTGAAATACCTGATCCACTCTGTCAACTTTACTGTAGTAAACGCTACACAACGGCAAGTGGAACTACTGGTTTAATTCAGCCATATATGTTAGAACCAGAAACTGATTCAGAAGAGGAAGAGCAAATTATACAGGGTCATCTACTAGTCAATGTGTCAGAATGGTAATGCATTTTATGTATCGCTCTCTACAATGTCAGAAACATTACAGTAATTGATATGATTAGCCTTTTGCTGGACGGACTACGTTATCAAACAGCTAATAATGTGTTGCTAATGATAGACAGACAGCTGCCTTCTGAAAATCAGTGCTTTGAACATCAAGAAAGCCCTGCCCCGCCCCGCACATATATGACTGGGATTTGTTACATGTTTGTGATGTTTTTTTTCTCTTTTTTTCTGTTGTATGGCTGGCATTATCTGAAATGAAAAATCTGTTAGGTTGAGGCTGTTTTACACTGAAAGTTGTATTCAGTAGAAAGCGAGACACTGTTATTGTGCAAGTTATAGCCTAACTCATTTTCTAAAAATTTTTTTTTTACCAACTGTCTACTTCTCTCTCTCTCTCTCTCTCTCTCTCTCTCTCTCTCTCTCTCTCTCTCTCTCTCTCTCTCTCTCTCTCTCTCTCTCTCTCTCTCTCTCTCTCTCTCTCTCTCTCTCTCTCTCTCTCTCTCTCTCTCTCTCTCTCTCTCTCTCTCTCTCTGCATGTCAACTTCTCTCACTCTTTCTCTCCGTGACTTTACTTGTCTAAATACCCGTCTCTCCTCCTCACTTTTTTCTCTTTCTCTGTCTCCTGCTGTTGTGTCTAACTGCTCGTTAAGCCATCTGTAAAACCTTTGATCTCAAAGCTTTGCCACCCAACAGCCAAACAGAGGAGTGTGTGTGTGTCTGACTTAGATTTGTTTCACATGTGTGAGAGAGATGAACAAACTCCGAACATGTGTGTATTTAGTGCAGCATCTCATAGAGTTATGGAAGGCAAGTGCAGTGAAATCCATATTTTGAAGCACTTAATAGTTTGTTTGGGCTTCATTATAATAATTTGTGGACCTTGCCGTCTAAATTGTTTGAATTTAATTAATGCGTTTATTCCAAACTCACAAAAAAGTAGGGATGTCCTGAGCTGATCTCAAGGATTGGTATTGGGGCTGATTAAACATTTATGATCGATATCTGTTATCCTAAGCCCGATCCTATATTTCACTCGGCTGTCATGCAGTAGGTGGCAGTATGCACCTTCAAGTGGGTTTGCCAACTGCTATTAAAAGGAAAAGAAGCTCAATTATGCGTTTGTGACGTGTGAGAACCAATGCGGTCTGTTTTAGCACGCCACTCGCGTTCGAGCTTCCGTGTTTCGCATATTTAATGCGCACTTTTGTAACACATCTCTCAAATCATGTATTTACTGTTTATTTTAGGTTTGCACACTATCCAAGGTGTCATTGCCATAACCCGTTGGGTTGCATTTTGCTTTTGGCTTAGGCCTACTTGACTGACTGGGATTCTGATGCTGTAAGCTTCATGCTTTCTAACCTTACCTCCACTTTTTTTCTTTTTGTTGCAATTATTCTGTTATTATTGTACATAAAAAAATACAAGATATTTATCAGATAGATCAGTAGTCCCATATTCATAATTGTGACCACACAGTCTGTTTACAATGATTTTTATATAGTATTAAAATCATTTAGTTAATTTAGAGAACAGACACTACAATTAAAATCTGAACGTGTCTGCAGCGTGAGCTGAACGGGAGTCGCAGCGCAGATCAGCTGCAGGAGTCAGATTTCATTTATCATGAGAGCAAGGAGCTGATCAAGACGATGGTGGAAGATTTGGTGGAAGACAAAGCGAAGTGTAAAAGCGCATATTTGGCAATATTTTTGATTTAAACCCAATTAGGGCTGCATCAAAATTAAACCGTACCGATTTGGCAAAGGTTGCGTTTTATTTATGCGCAGCTTGTCAGTGCAGCACGGCTCTGTGATCAGGTGTAAATGCTGCTCCATCTGAAAGCCAGAGGGTGCTCTCGCGCAGAAATATCCAAATATGACCCGCAGAATTATGTCATTTCAGGAAATCCCTATGAGCATCATAGTATCGCTGTAGCTGACTAAACAGATTGAAACACTTTAATTAAACATATCTAATAAACACACGACTATGACAATATATGGTTTATCTGAGTTCTTCAAGCCTTCTCAGGTATTTTCATGTTAATAAAGTATATTTATATTTCAATGCTAATCGACATAGTCTTTATCACTGTGTAGAATACTATGAAATATGTTGTGTGCCTTATTCCTTATAACCTCTAGTAAGAGGTTCATAAATGCTTATGTTTGGAAAGATGTTTGACTCGTGTTACTACTTCAAATGCTCTTTATAAGTGTCTCAAACTTGCCGTGCTTTCAGAGATAGAGCAGCATTTACTACTGATCACAGAGCCGTGCTTCACTGACAAGCTGCGCATAAAAAAGAAAATCGCAGCCTTTGCGATTTCATTATCGCAATAAGCCAAAATGGTTTTATGCACGATTTCACGTTAATTGCGATTAATCGTGCAGCCCTAAAACCAATGCTAATAGGGAACCTGCAAAGGGTTATTTGTTTTTCTAGTTGTTGTTTTTTTCATTAAGAATAATAATGAACCCACCATTCAAGCAATTGCCACCCCCGAATTAGCGCTTTAGAAGTAAAATGTAATACTTCGATTAACCAGTGGGAAAATTTTCTCTGTCAATCCCTATAGATGCTAGATGATAGATGCCCCCCCCCCCCCCTTAATTTTTTTAATATATTTGAGCCCCTGAGAAACCCTCTGTATGTCCCTGTATACATTGGATTGATTTGAATAACTGTAATGTACCAAGCTCTAGGAAAATACAAGTATCGAATCGAGTTTCTGTATCGGCAGATACTCAATATTCAATTACTCTGATCGGCACAAAAAACCTGATCGGGATGTCCCTATAAAAAAACTTATTCTCTTCAGGAATGAGTGACTTTATAAAGCTGGTGCAAATTTGGGAATCATGAAGTGTACTTTTAAAGAGCTTGTCAACATTACTTCTGACTGAATCAAAGCAAAGTTTAGGATTACCAGTGGAAGTGATGATTGGAAATGCACCACTTGTTTCAAATTTCTGGTGGGTTTGAATATCACCCATGCTTGAGATGAGTGTATGTTTGTGTACGTGCCAGTGGCTGAAAGGACATTCTTTCAGTCTCATCTGTTCATCAGTGAGAGGGACCACTCAGAGCAGACATGTTTGATCTCCTTCATCTCACTCTGTCTCTGTGCTGTCCATCCAAACGGGTGGCCTGGGTCTAGTCTCAGCAACGTGTCTGCTGGTTTAGAGAGCTCCACTTCTGATCAAAGCAATGCGTGTCTCTGAGGGCTCTGATGCCATTCTCATCAGGTATGATGTCGAGATGCTTTATAGATCTGCTCAGAATACCTCCTGACAGCCACACACATATACACGCTGATGCCACTGATAGCGCTTTGTATCACCATCTTCTTAGGAGCAGAATCAATTATCAGTAATTTAAGTTAGTGTCAAAGTCTTTATCACTCATTCAACCGAACAGTTTTGCTTCTGACCCTCTTCAGATGTCCAAGAAAGGCCTCTCTTCTTCTTCTGGTGACATCTTTGTTCTTTCTTTCAGTTCAGTGCTTCTCTCTCTTTTCATCTCTCTTGTCATCTGCAGAAAATGTGTTCTATTCATTGTCGTTTCGTTTACTCAGAATGTAGACTGTTTGAGCATGTTAATAAAACTTAAAAATAATTTTTTCATTGTTGTGGGTAGAGTGTTGTAATTTTGACTAAACGAGTCTACCCTTCTTGCATTTTTTTTCCTTCAAATGTGCACAAGAATCAACAATCAAGCATGTGGTGCATTGTTTTCCAAAAATGTTATGCCTAAAATTATAATATGTATGGTAAACCACACTTGGTAAATGGGTCAGTGTCAACTTTGGTGTTATGTTTTATTACTTATTAGAATTATTATTATTTAAAAAAAAAACAAACAAAAAAAAAAACACATCACTTATTGCTTATTAACATTTGAAAAAAGTTATGTAGTCTAACCAACATGGAATATATAGCCTACATATAAAATATATATTATAAGGAAAGAGATGATTCTCAATTTCTCACAGACTGTGTCAAGATATCATTGACCCATAAATGCCCAGCCATATCCCATATATTTTGCTGCATAGCATAAGGATTATCATGGAAATTAACTGTTATATTTGCATGTAGAATGGGGACAGTACATCATAATCATTTTGGTTTTGAAGAGACACTTTTCATGTGGCCAAGTGGAAATGAATTAGGCATACCCAATTGGAAAACAATTCAGTCGGCCAATGCACATATGTGAATGGTATACCCCCCCCCCCCTTAATGCTCCTGGAAGTTTTCTCATCTCTAGAACTCCATGTGGCGACACACACGTGATCTATTACTGTCATTAGGCCACCAAAACAAGTATATGAATATTTTTATGAGAGGTAGTGCGGCACATAAAGTGGGGGTCTTCAGCAGGTGGTCTGGCAATTATTTTATTCTAAAAATCATTAGTGAGAAAATTAAAATGTTAAAAATAAAATATTAAGTTAACTGCAGTCAAAGCTAAAGTTCAACTGAATGATTCATAGTCCCTCCCACATTAAAATGCATTACATTTAAATTAAAATATTGCCTTTGTTGGATAGAAAGCGAATGTGTAAATTCAGAATGTATTTCTTCACACCAGTCCACACAGATAGTATATAGACGGAGTTATGAAAGGCACTTTCAAAGGTGCGGATAAAAGCATTCACAATGAGGAATGTGGTTGGCTAGTGAGAGGACTGGAAGAAAAGTGAAGCACTTTTGGCTGAGAGCGTCTGATCATGACTTGCTGCCCTTGAATGTCTTCAGTTAAATTGTGAAGGGTAAGCATTTATCTTCTGTATACCTGTGTGAGCGTGTCTTTCAGTCTTCCAGCTGACAGCAGCGCTCTTCATGTTGACACTTATTCTCTCTTATGATGTTTTTACACACTACAGCTTCACTCTGAAGAACACACCTGTACCTCTTGCTGCCTAATGCTATGCTACCTTCAAATTGTTCTGTGCAGGTAGTTGAAGAAGAGTGTGGAAAGAGTGATACAAAGCAGCATATCCTTCTCCATCCTTTTTATTTTGGTTCTTGTTCTAAACTTTGCATGCAATGAATGGGGGATCCGCTATGTTTCTTCAATCATTCCGACTGAATGTACCGTAAATGACATGATGACTCAGTGCTGCCTTCTGACCGGTAGAGTTTAAAAAGGCAATTGTACTGCCAATGTGTCGAACTCGTCCATCCATGTTTATCGGTTTTTGAGTATACTTTGAAAGCTGTGCGAACACGACTCTACGCGAGACGGAGCGGAACGTGGAAAATGAAGAATACCAGGGCCTTTAGATGTTCCCTTCTCAAGTCATAATTATGATGTGATGGGTATTCTTCAAGTAATCTGATATTATTATTTTTTTCACAAATGTAATTTTTGATTTTACTTGACACAGTAGCCCTGTAGATCAGCATTTCTAACTTAAAACGAAAAGTGATAGATTACGGCAAAGATTTAAAGGGTTAGTTCATCCAAAAATGTAAGTTCTGTCATTACTCACCCTCATGTCGTTCCAAACACTTAAGACCTTTGTTCATCTTTGGAACACAAATTAAGATTTGATGAAATCCAAGAGCTTCCGCACCCTCTATAGACTGCAACGTCATAACCACTCAAGGCCAAGAATGGTAGGAAAGACATTGTTAAAATAGTCCTGCGACTACACACTACAGTCGTTTTACAACCTCAATTTTATGACATGACGAGAGTACTTTCTGTGCGCAAAAAAACCAAAAATAACGACTTTATTGAACAATTTCTTCTCTTCCGTGTCAGTCTCCGACGCATGCGTGTGATGCTGACGCAGTAGCCAGCCAATACTGAGCCGGCGTTCTGATGTAGATCCTGGAACCGCTGCACTGTGTTTACAATGTGAGCTGCGTCAGAGACTGATGATGAGCACTTTCCCTTTAAGAGCACAGAGTCATTTGCCTTGCGCATGTAACGATTAGGGCTGGGTAAATCACAATAATCTTTGTGCTTTGAATGTTTTTACCATCACTTTGATTTAATTTTAATCAATTTGCATCTTTACTAAAAAGTATTAATTTATTTTAAAAAATAAAATCTTAATCACCCTATACTTTTGAATGGTAGTGTATATTTTCTATAATGGATGTCTAATGGAATATTTAAAATTAATATAGATTTACAATATCGGCATTTGTCAGTTATCGGCTGTAACCTAAAAATAATTGCCAGACTGAATACAAATGAGTACTTTGGGGTTTGTGGTTCCATTTAAATTAGCATTTGAATGAGGTCACCCTTCTCATATAAATTTGATATCTTGTAATGGTTCTTTAAGGAATAATTCACTCCAAAATTTTGAACTCTGCTTATTCCTTTAATGGCCCACCCTGATAACCGTTTTATAATTTATGGCTGTTATCAAAGGAAATCTAATGTCGATGCAGGATGTTTAAAACCGTTCTTACATGTATTTCGTCACTTTCTTTTTTATGCTTCCATTTTTATTCAGCTCACTCTTTCACTTTGTTTCTCTTCTGTCTTTTCTACTTCTCTCTTTATTGCCGGTTCTCTGTCTTTCCATCTCTCCTAGCAGTAGATTGCCGTCCGGTGCTGAGTTGATCATCTGTCTCTTTCACTCTCTCACTTCATCTCTCTCACTCTCATCTCTTGTACTCACATTCATTCTTTAACTACTGAAGCACCTTTTGGCGATTATTTAATTCAATTGTTGGGTCTAATATTGATTAAGCTGCATGTGATGTGTAAACCTGTATTGGCTTTTAACATTAATCTACTTTCAGTTTTTATATGCCTCCATGTTTGGAATATTTGTGGAATTTTTTTTTGTTTTTTGTGTGTTTTTTTGTTTTTTCAACAAGGAAGTGTGTGCTTTGAGAAGATCTGTTTATGTGCAGTTTGTGTGAAGGACATCAGGAAACTATTCTTTATCTCTATCTATCCATCATCAGATGAAGGGACTTGTTTCTTTTTTCTTCTCTTTGCAGTAAAGGTGTGAAAATCAATAGTATTGTGATTCTTATGCAGTGCTGAATAGATGCTCTCAGGCTGAGTATCAATTTTAATTATTATTGTGCTAGTCAAGGAATTGACTTTCTAAAGCTCATTAGATGGCATAATAATGTTCTTCAATTAGAGCGCAGAGGTGAGAATCCTGTGAAGCGTATTACAGCTGCACAGGTTTAAAATGCTCTTTCTGCTTCTTCCCATCGAATGTGTTCACTTTGTTATGGGAAGGACAACTGACAGTTTTATGGCATCATATTTGAAAGTCATAGTTGCCCCCCAAAACTGAAATCACCATTTACTCACCCTCATGTTATTTCAAACCCATATTACTTTATATCTTTCATGAAGAATAAAATGTGTAAGACTTGGAATATAACACACACGTAATTTTTGTGTGCTCCACAACATCTTTTCCATTCACATTTATTTATATAGAAAAGAACAGAGTGAACATTCTTCAAAACTTTTTTTTTTTTTTTTTTATCCACAGAAGAAAGTCATACAGGTTTGGAATGGCAAGTGTTTGCAATTTTCATATATAGGTGAACTATCAATGAGAGATAAATTAAATCGTAAGGAATAATTTTGTTTTGAAACGGATTAAATGAATAGCCTATATTTTGTGATGGAACGACTGTCTCCCCTTATTGTCACCACCTCGCCCCTTTTATCGTCGCCCTTCTCCAGGTTCCCAACAGGAGTGGGTGAGAAAGAGAGGTAGGGCGCAGTAACAACCAGGACTTGGCGGCGGGTGATGAGGCACACCTGAATCAAATAGAGCCCCGTCACCGCCGCTGTTAAATGCCGAGCGCGCATGTCCTCGAGAGACCGGTGTCTTCCCAGGTGCGTGCACACTGGTGTCTTTGTGGGTCCAGGAAGGGGAGTATGAGGGATTCTCGCACAGCTGAGTCGCCGGACCAGTGGTCTGGATGGGAAGCACATGTTTGCGCCGACAGGCTAGGATGCCGGGCCACCATTCCCTCATGCGCCGTGACCTCAGGGAAGATGAGCTGTTGAGGAGAAGCCATCGCGCCTCGCTAGGGCTGGGCGATATGGCCAGAAAAAATCATGTCTGTTTTTTTTTGGTTGAATGGCTATGTACGGTATTACATCTCAGTATTTTCCACGTTTTTCTATTTGGATAAAAAAAAATCTGTATTTAATTTAAAACATGTTATTTCACATCCTGTCAAATGATGTCCTACAGACAATGTTCATTCT
>NC_137122.1:44716703-44751703 GCF_949319135.1 Squalius cephalus | reverse complement strand
TGTCAAATTGACTTGACATACAAAGATGTGAATACATATGAGTGTACTTTATATAACTTGTCTGTGCCCGTATGCACGGCCTGTCTCACTCAGACTCACATAGTAGCATTGGTCTGGGAAAAAACCTCTTTGAAGGTCTCACAGATATGCTTGTTCACAGTAACAATTCGTCCTGCAATTACTAAATTTGTTATTTATTATTGCAGATTATTATTGATTTGCATTACTTAACCTGAACAAAACCTTAAAGATGGTAAACAAGTCTTATAGATGCAAATATTTTCAAGCAGAATAGTCTGTGCTTGTATTGGATAGATCTCTTGTTTTGAAACATCTCTCTGATACTTAAAGGAGTAGTTCACTTTAAAATGAAAATTAGCCCATGATTTACTCACCCTCAAGCCATCCTAAGTGTATATGACTTTCTTCTTTCAGACGAATACAATCGGAGTTATGTTAATAAACACCCTGATGCTCAGATTGAAGCTCAAAAAAGTGCGTCCGTTCATTATAAAAGTGCTCCACACGGCTCTGGGGGGTTAATAAAGCATCAGGGTGTTTATTAATATAACTCCGACTCATTCATGCATGTTTTATAAAAAAAAAAAAATTGTTTACTCGAATGTATGGTAGAAAAGATCTGTCACTACTTTAAGGACAGAAATTGCTAGAAATATAAATATTCTGGTTACTATTCCTCCCTAATGATTCCATTTCCGGAATGGTTTCATTCATCTATTCTTTTAATACTTTTGAGGAATAAATAATTGGGAATAAAACAATTTTTTGACCTACTAAAATAAAACGGCTCAATTTTAATTTGTTTAGGGCATCAGATTGCAGTCGTTCTAAATTGTTTGTGTTTTTTTGGTCACAGATTCAGTTTGATTTTATTTATTTAAATTTTGAATAGTTTTATAAGTATAATGCGTATGCTGCAGAATATGGATTAATGCTTGTTAACATAGTAAATTCAGATTGGTATCCTAGTGATAGAAATCAATTGTTGCATTGGCCTCAAATTAGTGCAGCTCCTTATAATGCCTTGGCAATATTTGCTGAACACGGAACCATGGTAAAAACATAACCGTGAGGAAATTAAACCATTACACTCCTAATACTCTGTTAAACTCTTTTATTCACGCCCTTTCTTGTACTGACATATGTCCAATATGGTTTCTGTTACAGGATGGACACTGTCACCCAATATGGTTTCTGTTAACTTTACTGGATCCTGATCACCATTCACAGGGCCGTTGGCTAAAGCAGTCAGTATGAGCACTGACATATGTCCTGTGGAGGGAGAGTGCAGTTAACCCTCTCATTTCACCATGGTAGCCCATTGTCTTTAACGGCTGCATTTCTGCTGTTGCTTAGACAGCATGACAAGTTAACAGAAGACTTGATCTTAATTGGCTCTGCCGAAGGCACTTTTGTGTGTTTGTGTGCGAGCGAGCGAGCATGCATACCCGTTTAGGGGGCCAGTTCATTGATGTTAACTTTTAAAGGCTGGGCGTTATGTGTAACTGGGAGTTTTCATTAGCTTTGTTATGGTGGATGCTGGTCTTTGGGATCAGCTAATTTCTGTGACTTTGATCTCTGCTGGACTACAGGATGGACACTGTCACCCAATATGGTTTCTGTTAACTTTGCGATGAGGTCACAGGGGAGAGGGGTGCTGGGAGATTCGGCTCGGTGTAATAATCAAACATCTCTTTGTGCTTTCACTATCTCTGTTGTTTAGCCGTCTTCATGATTAGTTGTCTGGATATCTGCACTCCCTACTCCCCACGTTTTGTTTTGTTTTTAAGTGAAAAATGACTAGTGGTGCTGTGGTAGTTGCTGGCAATTAATTTTCTTACAAATAATAGTAATTAATGACTTATTTGTTCATGTCTCATTTATTCAGCATATAAATGAAATCCATGATTTCCTTAATGGCTTTGTAACTACATACGACAAAGGGTGGAATGTTATGAATGACAATTACAAATGTAAAATTAATAATATTTTGTCATTATATGTTCCAGTTAAGTAAAATTCAGTTAAGTTGAGTGAAAAAGAAGTTAAACCATTCACTGTTATTTTTATATTGGCTTATTTTAATTGCAGTATGCTGTCTAAAATCAAGCAAATGCACATGAATGTCTTTTTGCTGCGTTTACACGGACTCTAATAATCCGATTGTAACCGGACTACTAGCACAGTCGGAATAAAAAAAGTCACATGTAACCACAGCAATCAGAATGAATTGGCCAAATCTGATTACAATTTCAATCGGATTGTAAGTTGCGGTTTAAACCTTTTGTAATCGAATCTAGAGGACATGTAAACACTTGATCAGATTGAAAACCGAAACTGGAAAGTACTGCGCACGTGCGATGACATATAAATGGTGTAATGGCGTATGATGCAAGGAATGAGCTGTTGTTGAATGAAGTGTCTTAAAAGACTGTCATGTCATTCTAAAATTCTCCTTCCACTCATCGTCTGTGAAGCAGAGTGCCCTGCTCCATTCTCAGACAGTCCTTGTTTCGCATTCTTATCCACAGACGCTTTGTTTTGGGTGTGGGAATGGCCGTTTTTACTGCTTGATTAATATAAGCAGCACGGCACAATAGTTCATGTGCTCGTCGTCTCCTAATTAGGACCTGAAATCAAAGAAAAGAAGCAATTTAGGAGAGTAGAATGCGCAAAGAGTGGGATCCGATTTAAAGCTTGTGACATATAAACGCACACATCAACCCAACATTCATCTCTCAACATTTTTGCCAACATTCATCTCTCAAAAAAAATTAATTACGATTGAAACAAATGGTGCCCATGTAAACATAGCTATTGATGTGGTCCAGTTCACAAATGAGGGGTCTGGTGTACATAAATTTCCAATTTAAAATGTACTAATTCAATCTTAATATGAACTGCCTCAGTGCTACACAAATACATTTAAATTAGCAGGTTTAAGGATATTTAGGGCTCTGTGCCAGGCTTGTTTAGCTTTTTATCATGTGTGGAAATGTGTCCCCCCTTCTCACTTAATTTTTTGCCAACTTCTAGTTATGTTTCAGAGTACGCTTATGAGGGGGGAAAGTTGTTTTTTTCCTTTCAGCTCTTGAGTCTCACCAGAAGAAGAGTAAGACAGAGAGACAAAGGGCTTTCACACATGGCTCAAGCTCGGCTGCAGAGGAGTGTTAGGATGTGTGGAAGGAAAGAAGGACTTATCAACAGTGATGAGACACAACTGTAAGGACAGCCAAAGAAATTAGCAGCTACTGAGTGGCTTTGTGTTTGGCACGTTACGTGAGGGAAGGCTTCTGCTAATTATAATGCGTTTTATGCTTCTAAAGAACACCTTTGAAATCTATTGAAGGGGGATAATTGAGCCTGGAAATGTGTTAGGTTGAAGGTCATTACTGAAAATATAAAAGGACCCGATGATCCATTTGAGAGTGCATTCTTTGTTCCAAATGTAAAAAATGTTGTTTTAACTCTGCTGAAGTGCTTCAAACAACAAATTCGGCATGAACAACAAATTAGAAAAGGACCTGAGGGTGAGCCTTGGGGAACTTCTGGCAATTTGAAGGGGTTTTAGTGGGCATTGCTTCCACAAAGCTGATTTGAAACCCATCAAAAGTTTTTTTCCTTTCGAAATTGCATTTAAAGCTCATCTATTGAATCTGCCTTGTAGTTTCTTGTTTCATGTTATTTGTTTTACTTGTGCTTTCAAGCAGTAGTCCACAGTATTTTATTCTAAGAGAGAATATTTTGTAGACTTGTTTTGGGTGATTTTTGGAACTGTGCAGAACCATAAAAGGCACTTCTGTCCTGCCATTGTTTTTAGTCATGGTTAGAGTTGTATTTGGGGCAGAGCTGCACGATTCTAGATAAACTGAGAATCATTTTTTTTTCTTGTTTATAAAAGATTACAATTCTCCCACTATTTTGAATAGACAACTAAACAAAATAACATTAACAAACATAATAGTACTTTTTGATACTGTATTAACAGCAGAAATTTACTAGATGTTCTGACAAAATGTTAATTGCTGCAGTCTATTTAAAAATATGTAATTAATTTGAATTAGTCTAATTTATTATTTTAAATAGGTTTGAATGAATGATTTAATGACTCGCTCATAAAGACTTCACTTGTTTTGAACAATTTTTGAACAATGTCTTGAATGAATGATTCAATGACAAATACATTTAAGTCACTTGTCGCAATTAATGATGCAATTTACATAATCTTTATTTAATTTTTTTTTCATGTTTTTGAAATATCTCTCACAAATATTTTTTCTATTTTATTACTTTTTAAATAGAAAGTTTAACAGATCACCATTTATTTGAATTAGATTTTTTTAATGTATAAAAAGTCTTTACTGTCACTTTTGTTTTAAATGTCCTTGCTCAATGAAAATATTAATTTCTTAAAAAAAAAAAACACTGACTCCAAACTTTTGGATATTATTATGTAAAGTAACACTTTATCAGTCCTATGAAAAGCATGCTGGGAACTACCAGTATCCTGCTCTGGCCATTTTCAGGTATTGAGCTAGCAGTTTCTTTTCTCCAGGCATGGATTTGTGAATTATGATACATTTTACAAGTCTAGTGAGTACAGCATACTTATTTTGCTAGACAGATACAGGCTTCCTTTCAGTTTATTTAACATTTTGTATAATTAACTAACCATGCTGAGGGAGAGAAGGCTGTGTGTGTGTGTGTGTGTGTGTGTGTGTGTGTGTGTGTGTGTGTGTGTGTGTGTGTGTGTGTGTGTGTGTGTGTGTGTGTGTGTGTGTGTGTGTGTGTGTGTGTGTGTGTGTGTGTGTGTGTGTGTGTGTGTGTGTGTGTGTGTGTGTGTGTGTGTGTGTGTGTGTGTGTGTATTTACAACCAAGGATTTTTTTATTTTTTTACTGTGGTGTAAACTTGAGAGAGAGCCAGCTGTCTAATTGATCACACTGCAGCAGTGTGCAATGGCAAACTGTTAGCACACACACAAACGACTTCCTCGTTGTGTCTTAACGAGAGAGAATGTCTCTCTCTCTCTCTCTCTCTCTCTCCCTCTCCCTCTCCCTCTCTCTCCCTCTCTCTCTCTCTCTCTCTCTCCCTCTCTCCCTCTCTCCCTCTCTCCCTCTCTCCCTCTCTCCCTCTCTCCCTCTCTCCCTCTCTCTCTCTCTCTCTCTCTCTCTCTCTCTCTCTCTCTCTCTCTCTCTCTCTCTCTCTCTCTCTCTTTTTCAGTAGAAGAAAAAAGAGAAGGGAAATTCAAGGGTGTTTCTTTCACTACAGCCATTTTCTTTGGACTACTTTGTTCCCTGGAAAATTAAGCTGCTTCATACGCACTATTTTTAGGTGAGCTAAATGTGCATCAAATTTCAAGTTCCAGGGTCTAGTTGGATGACAAAGTTTAGTTGAGAAAGGTCTACAATCTCGCACTCAAAGTTTTATGCTTCAGTGTCTCTATTTTCTGGCGTCACCTATTTTAATCAGGCTGATAATTAACTAACTTCATTTATCCTCAGAAGATGGCAGGAAATGAATGTTTGGATGCATGAATTGATGGTGTCAAGCTGATGAATTCGAACTGTTCCTTCTCAACCTGCCTTTATCGACCTGCAATACTCAGAAGCTTGTTTAATTTGACCTTAAAGGCTGAAGTACAGTTTGTTCAATATTTTGTACTGTCTCAAAGGGTTAGTTTGAAAATGAAAATTTTGTCAATTACTCACCCTCATGTCGTTCCAAAACCCATGAGAGATTTCTGTCTCTCCATTTGAAAATCCCTTACACACAAATGTATGATTCAAAAAGTTCTTTAAGAGATAATAAAAGTAATGCAATGAATAGAGCAGTTTAAATCAAGTCTTCTGATGAGTGATGATCTCTTTATGATGGACAGATTTCATTTAGGCATTTATCGACTTATTTAAGGTTACATCTAATATTCATACCATAGTACTTTTTTCCCCCTCATCCGACCAAAAAATGTATACGATGTGTTGTCAGCTGAACCATGGATTTGCAATCCGTTTTCATTAGCATCAAATAACATATTACATCTACTTGTTTTAAATTGAGAAAAAGTTCTTTTTCATCAAATAAAATTAATTTCTCCGTATGTAAACTTTTGTTTTGAATGTCCTTGTTGAATATCCTGTTTGATTTGGAAATGTCGTATGGAAGTAAAAGTGGGTTGCGATTAACGTTTCATGTTGATTTTAAATGTGGTTAGATGTCAGCCTAACATTGACCCTGAATGTATTTTAGCATTGCATGGGGGGTTTGAATAAGGTCAAGTAAAAGTCTGTTACTCTCTTCCAACATATCTCTTTCATTCTGTGTCAATGGAGAGAGAAAAAAGAGACTAGATCAAATTAAATCAGAAAGAAAAATGTCTTCCGTAAATTTGACCCATCTTCCCGAAGTTTTATCCTCTCTGTAAAACCCTCCCCAAACCCATGCTAAACTCCTCCCTTTTTCTATATTAAGCCACTCCTCTTCTAAAAGTGTGTAGTTGATGCATGCTCTTTGGGAGGAGATTAAATAAGGGAAAGGTCATGTCATAGTTCTCGTTTCCTCAAGAAGCGCAGGCCTGTGGGGAGAGTCTGCTGGGTGGGGCTGTACTTCATGTTTCTCTTTCAAGTCGCAACTAAAAGAGAATTTCAGCGCTGAAACACTGTGTGTTTTCTCTCCCTCGCTCTCTTTCCTCTCCCCTCCTTAATTCATTAATTATTTTGGCTGGGTAACGGTTGCAGTAATGAATTCCTCGAGGGCTGAATCTCCTTGCCTGGCACCCGTCTCGTCCCACCCGCCTCGTATGTGCCAGCCGATCAGATCTCTGATGCTGTCTGACGCTGTTGTAAACTAATCGGGATTTAACCAACTTTGTTGTATCTTAGGCTCTTGTCACACTTGGTTGGTTCCATTGCTTGGTCAGACTCGAGTCTGATCAGATGTTGAACCCCAGATTCACTGGGCCCTATTTTAACGATCTGAAACGCAAGTGTCAAGCGCAAAGCGCAAGTAACTTTGTGGGCGGGTCTCAGCGCTGTTGCTATTTTCCCGGCGGGATAAATGACTCTTGCGCCCGGCGCAAATCTAAAAGGGGTTGGTCTGAAGTAGCTTCATTATTCATAGGTGTGGTTTGGGCGTAACGTGAAATAAACCAATCAGAGCGTCATCTCACATTCCCTTTAAGAGCAGGCTCGCTTGTTCTATAGCGGATTCCTATTATAACGGCGGATTTGCCAGATTCCCTCTCTCATACCTCTCTGACATCTGTAGTGTGTGTGTGTGTGTGTGTGTGTGTGTGTGTGTGTGTGTGTGTGTATATCCTCCTCGCCTGTTACTTGGCCCAGACGGAATCTGAGGATTTTCTGTGTTGATTTAGGGGGGAAATCTGTGGAATGTGAATTTACATGTTAAATTCAGCCGAAAGTGCTCTGCTTCTATTGGTAACTAAAAACAATTAAATTAAAAACTTTGTGAATATAAGAATAAACTACAGCTTTGTGAATGATTCCAACTTTGTGGAAATGTAGAAGATTTCTGTGGAGTTTTGTGCAAGCTGATTCTGTGTGGGCCTGCCTGTTACTTGTTACGGCATAGTGTGTAACCTGTTGTTTGTGTTTTCAGTGCAGAAAGGTAGTTAGCTGATTTGTGAGTGATATGTTGCCATAAGGTGAGTTTGTGTTGACAGAGCCGATAGATGGTGATACAAAGACCAGTGGAAATTAAGTTCAGAAAGCAGATAACTGTAGACACATGATGGGAGACACGCGCGTGGAAATTAATTGCCAGGAAGTTGGTGGTAATTTGAATTGCAAATGGACACCAACTTGTTCCCCGACTTGAATGATTAATATTTTATTGTTTTACTGAGTGAAAATGCCACAAGTGTTTTTCATCAGAAACAAATAGCACACAGGAAGGAGGAGGGAAAAAAAGAGAGAGATTGGTTTAACTGATAATAATGAGTTGCAAGGTGTTGAATATTGTCTCTGAACATTAATTCCAGTGTGTGAAGTAGGGCTGGGTAATATATTGCACATGAGAGTAAAAAGACAAACTTTTTATAATATCTTTTTTAGTTTGACTTGCAGGTTTGGTGAATTTATAAGTTTGGCATCTATAAAATGAATAAATGAATCGATTACAGGGATACAGTGAAATTTCTGCAGCTGAAAATATTTGGCCAAAACAGCAAAAAGTTTTGGCTGAATTAGTTTAGGCTGAAACAGTGATGTTTAATTAGTGCTTTTCCAATGACATGTTCTGTCATTGTGTATTGCGTGCACACAACTTTGATTAGATGCGTCATAGATTATTAATATATATAAAAAAAGGTGTAGCTAATGCTTTTATAACTATTTATTATTATATTATTTCACGGCATTACATTATTAAATATTCTTCCTTGTGTACAAGTCTTGGATATTTTTAAATACTTCAACAATTTAAATCTATTTGGCTGAAATTACTATTCATTTGAAATTATTCTTTCACCAATCAGGAAATCACTCTTTTAAAGGGTTAGTTCACCCAAAAAATGAAATTTCGGTCATCATTTATATATGAATAAGAAGTGAGCGGTTTGGTACAACATTTTCTGAAGAGACTCGATCGCTTTATATGATGAACGGATTTAATTTAGGCTTTTATTCACATGTAAGCATTCATTAATGCACACATCAGTTGTAGTAAACAGAAGCTCAAGCATGTTCGCTTGATGTGCGAGAATGAGGTTCATTCTCGTGTTACGCAGCACGTTTGAGCTTCCACAAGAGCCAATGAGGTTCATTCTTGTTACGCAGCACGTTTGAGCTTCCACAAGAGCCAATGAGGTTCATTCTCATGTTACACAGCACGCTTGAGCTTCCACAAGAGCCAATGAGGTTCATTCTTGTGTTACGCAGCACGCTTGAGCTTTCACAAGAGCCAATGAGGTTCATTCTCATGTTACACAGCACGCTTGAGCTTCCACAAGAGCCAATGAGGTTCATTCTTGTTACGCAGCACGTTTGAGCTTTCACAAGAGCCAATGAGATTCATTCTCATGTTACACAGTAGGGTTGCGCGATATGCTCCATTTTCATATCGTCCTATCGTCAGCCTGTGAGATCGGCGATACACGATATTATCGTGAGGGGGGCGGGGCTTACTTATTTGATTATTAACTTGCTTATTTACTCATCAATTTGCTTGTTTTATTACTTCGTTTTAAATGAGAATCTTTTTCTATTTTGCTAGCAAAGGTGGAGTGTTTATTAATAGGCTAAATCAGGTTATTTCCTGGTATAGTGAGGTAAAAAAAAAGATCCTAATCATTCTTGTATCTGACCATTCTTGTATATTTCAACATGTCAGCGGGAAATTTACGGACACACATGATCCCCTCATGCCGTTACTGATGCAGCATTTTGACTGTAGGCTGCTTCTGCACGAGATCATGAGAACACGTTTTAATTTATTGGGTCAAGAAAGAGTCGGAGTCTGCGATATGTCCTCCTACCAGTGCTCTCTCTGTCTGGATGCACTTCACTTATGCGCACCGCACTTCAATAAGCCGAAATAACGCGGGTTTTAAATGCCGGGAGAAATCAGAGGCAAAAATCTAAAAGTCGATCGGTACTTACTTATGACTTGACTCTGATAAAGGAAAATGGGTTAATCCGTTTACATGACCACATGCATTGTCAGTTTATTCAGCATAATCGAGTTAATAACGTGCATGTAAACGCGATCATTCCCTGAAAACGAAAGCAGAAACGGACTGCGCTTTCACTGCATTAACTGCGCGTTCTCTCAGAGACGACGGTGGATATAACGGTAGGCTACAGCATCTTAATTTACTGGCTTAATATTTCTCTTGTGGACTTACATTATTGACAGTGAAAAAAATAGAAGAATATTTCTTGTTAAACAAGTTTGAAGTTGCTTGTGATTTTCACAGGCAGAGTTTCACAGATGCTTCGTGTAGCCTACTAAAGACTTTATTAGGCCTAGGCGGCCTATATAATTTTATTGATATTATTATTATAATTAATATTTTGTAATTGTACTGTTTTTAGTGTTTTTACTGTCATTAAATATTTTGTTAATGTGCTATGGAAACAAAATACTGACGAACAACGATGCCGCGTCTTCATCTTGGCTCTGTATAAGAATGATGCGTCTGTTAAAACAAGCACTCTTGGCAATTTGTGAATGGATCACCTTGCAATTCAATTTCGTTGTGGGATGTAATTTTTTTCTGTTTTAAAAATATTTTCTTTGAGGAGTCCTCATACGCGCGCGTCGGTGACGTTGCATGTGTGGTTATGTGATGTCGCAAGTGTGGTTATGTGGTGAGATGTCGTTATGAATTTAGGCACGGCAAATATAATTGTAACTATACTAGCTTCATAATAATAATAATGATTTAATACATTAATAGGAAAACGAGCCAATTATCGTATTGATATCGTCAAAGGCATCTGCCATCGGCGATATCTCTGTCTATCGTCGATACACGATACTATCGTCTATCGGCACAACCCTATTACACAGCACGTTTGAGCTTCCACAAGAGCCAATGAGGTTCATTCTTGTTACGCAGCACGTTTGAGCTTCCACAAGAGCCAATGAGGTTCATTCTTGTTACGCAGCACGTTTGAGCTTTCACAAGAGCCAATGAGATTCATTCTCATGTTACACAGCACGTTTGAGCTTCCACAAGAGCCAATGAGGTTCATACTTGTTACGCAGCACGCTTGAGCTTCCACAAGAGCCAATGAGGTTCATTCTCGTGTTACGCAGCACGCTTGAGCTTCCACAAGAGCCAATGAGGTTCATTCTAGTGTTACGCAGCGTGTTTGAGCTTCCACAAGAGCCAATGAGGTTCATTCTTGTGTTACACAGCATGCTTGAGCTTCCACAAGAGCCAATGAGGTTCATTCTTGTTACGCAGGACGTTTGAGCTTTCACAAGAGCCAATGAGGTTCATTCTTGTTACGCAGCACGTTTGAGCTTTCACAAGAGCCAATGAGATTCATTCTCATGTTACACAGCACGTTTGAGCTTCCACAAGAGCCAATGAGGTTCATACTTGTTACGCAGCACGTTTGAGCTTTCACAAGAGCCAATGAGGTTCATTCTTGTTACGCAGCACGTTTGAGCTTTCACAAGAGCCAATGAGATTCATTCTCATGTTACACAGCACGTTTGAGCTTCCACAAGAGCCAATGAGGTTCATACTTGTTACGCAGCACGCTTGAGCTTCCACAAGAGCCAATGAGGTTCATTCTTGTTACGCAGCACGCTTGAGCTTCCACAAGAGCCAATGAGGTTCATTCTCATGTTACACAGCACGTTTGAGCTTCCACAAGAGCCAATGAGGTTCATACTTGTTACGCAGCACGTTTGAGCTTCCACAAGAGCCAATGAGGTTCATTCTTGTTACGCAGCACGTTTGAGCTTTCACAAGAGCCAATGAGATTCATTCTCATGTTACACAGCACGTTTGAGCTTCCACAAGAGCCAATGAGGTTCATACTTGTTACGCAGCACGCTTGAGCTTCCACAAGAGCCAATGAGGTTCATTCTTGTTACGCAGCACGCTTGAGCTTCCACAAGAGCCAATGAGGTTCATTCTTGTTACGCAGCACGTTTGAGCTTTCACAAGAGCCAATGAGATTCATTCTCATGTTACACAGCACGTTTGAGCTTCCACAAGAGCCAATGAGGTTCATACTTGTTACGCAGCACGCTTGAGCTTCCACAAGAGCCAATGAGGTTCATTCTCGTGTTACGCAGCACGCTTGAGCTTCCACAAGAGCCAATGAGGTTCATTCTAGTGTTACGCAGCGTGTTTGAGCTTCCACAAGAGCCAATGAGGTTCATTCTTGTGTTACACAGCATGCTTGAGCTTCCACAAGAGCCAATGAGGTTCATTCTTGTTACGCAGGACGTTTGAGCTTTCACAAGAGCCAATGAGGTTCATTCTTGTTACGCAGCACGTTTGAGCTTTCACAAGAGCCAATGAGATTCATTCTCATGTTACACAGCACGTTTGAGCTTCCACAAGAGCCAATGAGGTTCATACTTGTTACGCAGCACGTTTGAGCTTTCACAAGAGCCAATGAGGTTCATTCTTGTTACGCAGCACGTTTGAGCTTTCACAAGAGCCAATGAGATTCATTCTCATGTTACACAGCACGTTTGAGCTTCCACAAGAGCCAATGAGGTTCATACTTGTTACGCAGCACGCTTGAGCTTCCACAAGAGCCAATGAGGTTCATTCTTGTTACGCAGCACGCTTGAGCTTCCACAAGAGCCAATGAGGTTCATTCTCATGTTACACAGCACGTTTGAGCTTCCACAAGAGCCAATGAGGTTCATACTTGTTACGCAGCACGTTTGAGCTTCCACAAGAGCCAATGAGGTTCATTCTTGTTACGCAGCACGTTTGAGCTTTCACAAGAGCCAATGAGATTCATTCTCATGTTACACAGCACGTTTGAGCTTCCACAAGAGCCAATGAGGTTCATACTTGTTACGCAGCACGCTTGAGCTTCCACAAGAGCCAATGAGGTTCATTCTTGTTACGCAGCACGCTTGAGCTTCCACAAGAGCCAATGAGGTTCATTCTCGTGTTACGCAGCACGCTTGAGCTTCCACAAGAGCCAATGAGGTTCATTCTAGTGTTACGCAGCGTGTTTGAGCTTCCACAAGAGCCAATGAGGTTCATTCTTGTGTTACACAGCATGCTTGAGCTTCCACAAGAGCCAATGAGGTTCATTCTTGTTACGCAGGACGTTTGAGCTTTCACAAGAGCCAATGAGGTTCATTCTTGTTACGCAGCACGTTTGAGCTTTCACAAGAGCCAATGAGATTCATTCTCATGTTACACAGCACGTTTGAGCTTCCACAAGAGCCAATGAGGTTCATACTTGTTACGCAGCACGTTTGAGCTTTCACAAGAGCCAATGAGGTTCATTCTTGTTACGCAGCACGTTTGAGCTTTCACAAGAGCCAATGAGATTCATTCTCATGTTACACAGCACGTTTGAGCTTCCACAAGAGCCAATGAGGTTCATACTTGTTACGCAGCACGCTTGAGCTTCCACAAGAGCCAATGAGGTTCATTCTTGTTACGCAGCACGCTTGAGCTTCCACAAGAGCCAATGAGGTTCATTCTCATGTTACACAGCACGTTTGAGCTTCCACAAGAGCCAATGAGGTTCATACTTGTTACGCAGCACGTTTGAGCTTCCACAAGAGCCAATGAGGTTCATTCTTGTTACGCAGCACGTTTGAGCTTTCACAAGAGCCAATGAGATTCATTCTCATGTTACACAGCACGTTTGAGCTTCCACAAGAGCCAATGAGGTTCATACTTGTTACGCAGCACGCTTGAGCTTCCACAAGAGCCAATGAGGTTCATTCTTGTTACGCAGCACGCTTGAGCTTCCACAAGAGCCAATGAGGTTCATTCTCGTGTTACGCAGCACGCTTGAGCTTCCACAAGAGCCAATGAGGTTCATTCTAGTGTTACGCAGCGTGTTTGAGCTTCCACAAGAGCCAATGAGGTTCATTCTTGTGTTACACAGCATGCTTGAGCTTCCACAAGAGCCAATGAGGTTCATTCTTGTTACGCAGGACGTTTGAGCTTTCACAAGAGCCAATGAGGTTCATGCTTGTTACGCAGCACGTTTGAGCTTCCACAAGAGCCAATGAGATTCATTCTCATGTTACACAGCACGCTTGAGCTTCCACAAGAGCCAATGAGGTTCATTCTCGTGTTACGCAGCACGTTTGAGCTTCCACAAGAGCCAATGAGGTTCATTCTCATATTACACAGCACGTTTGAGCTTCCACAAGAGCCAATGAGGTTCATTCTCGTGCATCAAGCAAGATCGTTTAAGCTTTTGTTTATGTTTGCTAAACAATGTTTATATGTGAATAAAAGACTACATGAAATCTGATCATATAAAACGATTGAGCCTCCTCAGAAAATTTAGACTAAACTGCTCGACTCCAATCAATTAGTTTTACGATCTCTTTATGAACTTTTTGAAGCGTCAAAGTGGTAGTTGCGTAGCTGCCAATGGAAAGCTCTCAGATTTAAAATATCTTCATTTGTATTTTGAAGATGGACGAAAGTCTTATGGGTTTGGAACTATATAAGGTTGAGTAAATGATATAATTTTCGCTTTTGGGTGAACTAACCCTTTAAGCGGTTTTAGAGCAAATATATAAATATTGAGTTGTAATTTGACTGTATCATCCAGTCCTAGTGTGTGGGTGGGAAATGGATGAGATGCTCTGTACTTCTAAAAAAGTTTTGAATTGACCTTTTCATTCTCCTAATGTTTTTTTTTTCTCTCCTTCCCACAATACACTTTGTTTTGCACTTTGTTCGTTTTTTTTCTCCGTCATGTACTCTCTCACACTGTCTTCTTCAAATCGCTGCACAGTTTCCAGAAGGTTCCGCCGGGCCACGGTCTATCCTTTCAATCAGATGCTAATTAAGGGAAAGAAACGTCTCCGTCTCCCTCGCTCGCAGACGAAGGGACGTGCAGGTTGAGTGAGAAAGGGGAGAGAGGAGTGCAAGATGGTAAAAATGGAGAAAGGAATGAGAAATGAAAGGTTGATTAGGTCGCTTCAGATTGAGAAAAGAGAAGATAATACTTGTATTTTTTTTTAAAGTTTGGTTAAAATCAAAGGTCCCCCAGTCGACATGTCTAGTAAATGTTCAACTTTTCATAACTTTGTGATCTGACCGAAGAAAATCTCACTGTTCTGTGAAGTAAATTAAAAAGTTACCTACATGTGACGTCTTTTAATAAAGACGATTCTGCCCTGCTCATGACCATGAGGATCTTTAACCATGACCATGTCTTCTTTAAACATTTATAAATGTCATGCACAAAGCGAGAAATTTACTTTGTTGCTTTAATTGGTAATCAGTCCTGCTTCTGTCGGACTGTTTTTACATCCATTAATTAGCCTTATTAATGACTTACTGTACTGTTAGACAAGTGGCTAGTTTGGTGTTTCTGGTCAGTTCATTAATGGCTGGGGTGTATCCAGCTAACGATTAAAGTGCCTTAATTAGCAGCAGGGATAGAAAAATAAGGATTAGTCCTGGGGTTCTGTTTTATTTATTTATTTTTTGATCTGAAGAAAAAAAGATTGAAAAGGTTTAAGGTTCAGAGGGTTGAGGGGAAATGAACAAGAGAGCCAATAGAATGATGAATGTGCTTTTCTTCTGGAAAAGAGAGGAGGGCTGTTTCACACAATGGGAAAAGAAGAAATATTTTTTCCCTCTAGCATTATAAGCATGTTGCTTTGACAGATTTAAACTCGCTGTAGTTGCTGATGGTGCTTCAGAGGTCTGGCTTTTACAGTAGTACTTACTTAGACGTACTGAACTAGATCAACAAAATGGAGATCAAACATCCCTCTTTATTTGGTGGTTTGTTTGATTCTGCATATTTTTGTGGTTTGTGCATATGTTCAAGAAAGATGGTAGACTTGTTTGTCAATGTGCGAAATCAACAAATCTGGGGCCGTATTCACAAAGCATTTTATCTTACCACTAGGAGTACTCCTAAATCGCACCAAAAGATTTTAGCTAGGAGTTTTCTCTTAGAAGTTATTCACAACGCCTTTCAGACCTACTCTTAGTAAAGAAAAATGACAACTCCTAAACTAAGAGTGAGTCTTCGTTGCTATGGATGACGTCATTACTCATGCACGAGCTTGACTGAAGTGACCACCTTGATTGGCTGATGATTGTAACACGGGAATGATTCCAAACACCTCCCCTACGATGATGAGTGACAGGTGACAGGTCTGAGAATGCGTGCGCTACACAAGTAGTGCGAAGGACGGAAGATGAATAACTGAATAAATAGCCTAAATGAATAAAGAGTAAGGCTAAACAAATAGCCTAGTAGCCTAATGAAACATATGGATTGATGCAATATCTTTGCAACATTATTGAATTAATCTGTCACTATATGCCTCTGCCTACGTTTGCAAAGAGAAGAACATTTTAATTTGATTCACAATGAAACGTTACAATTAGTTTACATGCAATGAGTAGTTTTGGTTGTTGTTGGTGGCGTTATTGCATCCCTAGTTATGCCTACAATGCAAAATTGTTCCCTCGTGATTGGAAGCTCCTGTAGCCGCCGCATACGCATTTCAAAACATCGCAACGTGAAATGCCACAAAAAGCGGTTTGTGAATAGGTCTTAGTGAGTTAGGAGTCCTCTCGACGACTTTTAAGCTGTCCCAGGCTTAGGTGCTACTTTTAGGGCTAAAATGCTTCGTGAATTACTCTTAGTCAAAAAAATTAGGAGTCCTAAAGTTACGAGTGACACGCCCATTATTTTTAGGAGTTGCTCCTAAATTCGCCAGTTAGGAGCTACTTTTAGCCTTTAAATTATTTGTGAATACGGCCCCAGGTGTTTTTCTTTCTTATAAAGAACAGTCTGGAATTGTCTGTTTTTGATTTGCTGAAGGTGGATGTTTATGGTGAATCAGTTGTCCAGTCTCTCCACTTACCATGACTTTAACACATTTATTTATAAAATAATTATTTTATAATTTTTGATATGATTTATTTGTATACATGAACTACAGACATTTATAATAATAGTAGTAATTGTAGTGTTTATTAATAGTAATTTTGTTCAAATTTATATAAAAAATGTAAATCTATTTATTTATAGGCTAATAATATTACTTTTCTCACAATAAACAATTCATTCAAGTGATGTAGCTCAGTAGCGGCCCAGCATCATTTCTAAGATCAAAGTTTAAAGCCTATCACTACAAGAGTTTGATATAAATAATCAATCTGTTTCTGCTCTCTGTATTCTCTACTACAGGATAAACTGAACCGCTCACAGAAAAACACTTCAAGGTTCTGCCTGCATTCCCTTCATGTTCTCTGGGTTACGCTGAACACGAGTGTGTGCCCGGATCCTGGCGGCGGCTGTGAAGTACACATGCGTGCGTGTGGATGTATTTGCTTCTGAGTGAGTAATCACGTGTGTGCGTTTTGACGGGGACGTTCTGCGGTGGCTGGCGTAGTGACCCTCCCCCTGCCCCACCCCCACGCTCAAAACTGGCGATGTCCAGGGTGCCGAGTCCGCCCCCTCCTGCTGAAATGACCAGCGGCCCTGTGGCCGAAAGCTGGTGTTACACACAGGTGAGTGAGTGTGCGTGTGTGGTTCTGGGTCTGTGAATCTACAACAGTGGTGCTCGATTCAGCTTGTCCACCTTCATAGTGAGTTTCATGTCTAATTAAACACACCTGAACACGTTAATCAAACTCAATGGGTTCAGTTCAAAATTACAGGCAGGTGTGTCTGAGCAAGACTGGAACTAAAGTGTGCAGGAAACTAGGGGTGCGTCTCAATCAGCTCCCTAGTTCAGCCTCATGTGGAGCATCGATGCTCACTGTGTTCTCTAAACGGAAGTTATGAAGCACGAAACATAAATTTATGTGAGCCAAATCACTACACATAATGGCACACGATAGATGGTTTTTAGAAATAAAAAACATAATTTTATTATATTTCAGCATAAACATCTCTAGACAGGTAATGAACATAATCTAGCTAACATTTTTAATTTACTCACGGCTGAAATTGTGCACGTATATGTAACAAGCTAAGTATTTATAATGTACTTTAAATAACAAGTAATTTGAGAAAGATATCAGTTCTGCTGTTGTTCATAAATCCCAGTGGTGATGTTGTACAATGAGGAAGTTAGAGGGTCCTTAATGTCCTTACTAGTGTCCGAATTCATGTACATGATATACTGATTCACGACCTAGGAAGCTAGAGAGCTGATTGAGATGCACCCTAGATTTCCAGGTGCAGATCTGAGCACCCTGGTGTCCCAGACACATAATAAGCCTCATGTGATGATGATAAATGTCCAATCAACAGGCCCATGTGGGATTGGCATACTTTTTTCTTTGCAAAATGTATTTAAAAGTAGTTTTGAAATAGCATTTTAAAGGTCAAAATTAACACACACTTGGAGCACCCTTGTTGTTTCAAATCCCTGTGAATTTTATCCTGTGGAACACAAATGGTGAAGTTTATCAGAATGTTCACGTTGTACTTTTTCATTCAACAAAATCATACAGTTCTTCAAAAAGGACCAAAACACCATTAAGTCTTCTGAAAACATATAATAGCTTTAGAATCCAAAGTCTTTATTCACTTATTATCTTATTCAAAGAAATTAACATTTATTAATTAATTTGTATTTAAAGGGATAGTTCACCCAAAAATGAAAATTCTGTCATCATTTACTCTCCCTCAAGTTGTTCCAAACCTGTATGACTTTCTTTCTTCTGCTGAACACAAAAGAAGATATTTTGAAGAAAGTCGGCAACCAAACGACTGATGGACCCCATTGACTTCCATAGTAGGAAAAAAAAAAAGTGTTTAGCAGAAGAAAGGAAGTCATACAGGTTTGGAACAACTTGAGGGAGAGTAAATGATGACAGAATTTTCATTTTTGGGTGAACTATCCCTTTAAAGGAAGTAAATTAATGTAAACTTAAATACAGTCAATAATATAATATAGATAGAATAATATGGAACTAATATTGAATGCTGTGAACGATGGGCAGAGTTTTCCAAGGCCTGCATTTGAAGTATTTTGTATTTTAGGTACAATGTATTTTACTGAGGCAGTGAGATATAAAATAAAATAAATAAATAAAAAGCGTTTTTGAAAGAAGTCTCTTTTGGGGTGGTCTCTCTGAGGCTGTATTTATTTGATCAAAAATACTCCCCAAACAATAATATTGTGAAATATCATTAGAATTAAAAATAGCTGTTTTCTATTTGAATACATTTTAAAATGCAATTTATTATTGTGATGCAAAGCTGAATTTTCAGCATCATTATCCCTGTCTTCACTGTTGAAAGAAAAGTTAAATATTTTTGTGGAAACCATAATTTTTTTTTTATGAATAGAAAGTACGGAATTTAGAAATCTAAAAGTCTTTACTGTCACTTCTGACCAATTTAATGCACCCTTGTTGAATAAAAAACTATTAATTTCTTTAATAAACTTATAAAAAATGATCTAGCAGTCTGTGTAAAAATATGTAATGGCCATTATCTTCTCTGTGTTTTGAGCTTGTGTGACTTCACAAGGTCCTCCAGCGTGTTCAGAATCCCCACGACTAGTGAAACATGTTCCATTAATGCCTTCATTTATCTCGCCTTCATTCTCCCCCAGTGTTTTTGTTTGAGGTTTTTTTATTCCTTGTTCTCCCCATCCTGTTTGTTGTCAGAGCGCATTAAGATAAAAGGTGGTTTTGATGTGTCGCTTTTTGATGTCTTGGCCAACACTTGTGGATCTAATGTAGAAAAGGGTGGAGGAGAGGGTAGATGAATAAATGGAAGAATGAAGCGTCTTGTCTGTTATCTTCTTTCTTCTGTGTTTGTCCAGATCAAAGTGGTTAAGTTCTCCTATATGTGGACCATCAACAACTTCAGCTTCTGCCGGGAGGAGATGGGCGAGGTCATCAAAAGCTCCACGTTCTCCTCAGGGGCCAATGACAAGCTCAAATGGTAGGAAGGGAAGGAGCACACTTGGATTTGCATTACATTTAAAAAAAAAAAATTTTTGGTCAGATAAACTCTATTTGTTTAGAATGAAATAAAGCCTATATCTGCTGATGTAAGATTCTTTGTTTTTTGAGCAGGTGTTTGCGAGTGAATCCAAAAGGTCTTGATGAAGAGAGTAAAGATTATCTGTCGCTCTATCTTCTCCTGGTCAGCTGTCCTAAGAGCGAGGTTCGGGCCAAGTTCAAGTTCTCCATCCTTAACGCCAAGGGCGAGGAAACCAAAGCTATGGGTAAGATGTTGATTAAACTCTAAAGATTATAAAAAAGATATATAAAAAATATATATATTATTATCATTATCTGGTGAAGGGCTGTCCAGTACCATGGTGTGGTAGATATTTACTGCCTTTTTAGTGTTGGTTTATGTCCAAGTTACCAAAAAAGAATGACTTTAAAACCTGTTACATGAACCTCTAAGACTAGTCTTACAAGTTAGACATCACATTTTTTCCTTCATATGTTTTTTACATCAGTTACATAAAAACATAGATTGGCCTATTTGATACCGAAAAGTAATACTGACTGTCCCTGACTAACTGCTAGTGGGTCATATTAGAATAATGGCTATGTTAATGCAACGGTTTCACAGACAAGGTTTAAATCTAGTCACAGACTAAAATGCATGTTTGAGCTGTTTGAACTGAAAACGATTAGCACTGACAAATCTTATATAAAAAATATATAAGTGCCATTGTTTTGTCTCAAGATGCTCACCAGTAAGATTTTTTTTTTTTTTTCTAAGTCATGTTTATAAAAGCTACTTAAATGTCCTAAACGAACTAAGGCCTGATCCTGGCTTAGTCTAAGCCTTGTCTGTGAAACCAGGCCAAAGTATTTTATTATTATTATTTAATATATAAACTGTTTTTACATTGGTTTTCCAGCCAAAATAACTATATCGTTACAGTGAATTAAAATTGCTTGGTGTATTTCGTCATACCGCCCAACTCTAATCTAGTGTATAATTTGATCTCTTAAAAAAAAAAAAAAAATACATTTACATTTACATTTACATTTATTCATTTAGCTGACGCTTTTATCCAAAGCGACTTACAATTGCTATACATGTCAGAGGTCGCACGCCTCTGGAGCAACTAGGGGTTAAGTGTCTTGCTCAGGGACACATTGGTGTCTCACAGTGGATTCGAACCCGGGTCTCTCACACCAAAGGCTTGTGTCTTATCCACTGCGCCATCACCACCCCATGTATATACCCGTGTATAAGCAGAAGCAAATTTCTTTCTCGCATACTCATCACATTTACTGTTTTATGAAACATTTATTTAATCAGTGTTTTTGCAAACTAGCACAGTATCACTTGATTCCTTTAGGGAGCTGTAGAAGCTACAGACGCGGATACCTGCGAAACAGAGTTAATCAGACTAGCATGCCTTTGAAAGTGTGAATGGTCTTGTATTTTCTGTGAAAGTAATAACATTCAATGTGAACCTTTCCCCCTTGTAATATTAAATTTGAGGAAGGCGACAGTGTCTTAATTGAGATTTTTTGGGGGTGATGGCCTTAGGGCTGTCTTGTTTGATTGGTGTATGAGAGTTACAGAGGTTTTGGCCTTCAGTGAAACTGAATTTCACTCGCTCAGATGGAGCAACTTCATGGCTGATTTCAGTGTCTGCCTTTTTTTAAACCAAGTATTATTCATAGCTGGGGGTGTGTATTTCTTTAAGGTGGTTTTGTTATTCGCATAGGGAAAACATTTCTGATATGCTGGCGTGGATGTGAAAACCCAACAAATTTATACATTTTTATAAATATACAAAGTTACATTGAAAAGATCAATATGTATGATAAGAGTGTGGGTATGTGTGCGTTAGGTCGGTGAACTCTGTAGCTCACAGGGTCATGGAGTTTATAGTGTATAGAGAAGAAATAGTGCCCTAAAAGTTTGTTTGTTTGTTTGTTTGGTGAGAAACATTTTAATGTGCAACTAAACTTTCTGCTTTCCCCGAACACAATTCTGTCATCATTTACTCACCATCATATCACACTTTTCTTTCATGGAACACAAAGTAAGAAATGTTGTACCATTTGCTGTTTTTCATGCAATTTACAATGTATGAAGACTGTATTTTTTAAAGGGGTCATCAGATGCAAAATTCACTTTTATATGGTATTTGCATATAAATGTGTCTTTGCAGTGTGTGGACAACCACCATACAATGAAAGCAATCCATTCACTCCTTTTTTTTTTTTTAAACTCAAAAAGTCTTAAAAATCAAGCCATTTGGATTTTCTGAGCAATATGATGTCATATTGCTTATGCTCCGCCCACGACCGCGGGCTGTCCCGTATTAGCATATTTCCGCCCTCAGCCATTTGTATACTGTCTGCCAAGGCAGCACTTTACGTGTCTTGTGTCAACACCCCCCATGGAAGAGAGGGGTGGGGTGAGCAGTTGCTCATTATTATTTAAAGAGACATGCACCGAAAATGGGTCGCTGTGAACAGAGCTGTTTTTGAGGAGGTAAAAATTGTGTTTTTACACAACCAGTGAGGAATTTTAACAAAAAGTACTTTAACATGACAAACGTTTACAAACCAAACGTTTACACGAAGACCCTAAAGAATCATACCAACTTGTGGAAAATGGGAATTCGATGACCCCTTTAAGCTTCAAAAAGGATGCAAAAGCAACATATAAGTGACTATATGACTTGTGCACTATATTTTGGGTGTTTCAAAGCCATATGATTGATTTGTGTAACAAACAGACTGAAAATATTCCCCATCATTTAGCTGTTAACCACTCTGACTGATCATTGAGTGAGTTAGTGAGTGAAACTCGAGAACTGGAACATGAACAAATCTTCCATTTTGTGAACTGAATCAACTGCCAAGGACAACTGGGGCAAATTTCAAGGAAATTAAAAATTTTGTGTGTATATATCACACAATATTTGGACCGTAAAACTCCTTTAAAACTCTCATCACGAAATATCTGCTTGTTTGAGGAACAACAGAAAACGCTTTCTTTTTTCTTTGTTCTCTGTGAACTATAAATCGCTATCATTAAAATACGTTTTTTAACTCTTTCCCCACCAGCGTTTTTGATCACCCCAGAATATTTTGTTGTATGAATATCTGAACATGCAATATATCAAAAGAAAGAACAGACCCTCTTTAAAAAAAAAGTTTTATTCTAGCTTGCATTCTTTTTTTTATCACCACTTGAATATGGGTCAATTTAATAAAAAAAAAGCAACATTTTGAACAAAAAGCTGAGAAAATCACGATTTTGTAAATTAGTTTTTATCTACGTCTAGATCGGATTCAGAATGATGATCAAAACATAGATGGAGTAGATTGAGTCCATCAACACCACTAATGCTTGCATAGTCCTATAGCTCGTCCTGGGTTAACATTTCATTGTCACATTGGGCAGTTTTGATTTATATGCTGTTTAATGTTAATGATCGCAATATTTTACATATTCATATGATTACAAATAAGATCGCTTGTTTTTGCGTCGTCTTCGCACATGTTTTGATCAGGAGATTCATCACTCTTTCAGAAGATGTCATAGCGCCCCCTACCATATAACAGTGGAAACACAGAAAATTCTGTGTTTGGCGGGGAAAGAGTTAATGGCCTATGAACAAAACTGTAAATGCACATTAACATATAGATTTTGACCTAAAATTGTCCTCAACCTGTACTTGTGTGATTTTAGGCTGAGAGCTTAAGCTGATAAACTGCCCCTGAATAATCCTTGCGCAGATTCTGGCAGTTTTATATGAGCCTGTATTAGATGTTTCACAAAAGATAGCTTGCATCCTAGAGAGATGAAACTGATATGCAGGCAGCAATCACACTCATCTTTTTGAAGAATCTCACATATGAGCAGAGGAACAGGAGTGAAAGAAAGAGAAAAGGGTGCCAGATTGTGGCAGTGAGATGAGAGGTTGAACAACCCTGTCTCTCATTTTCCAATTTTCTCATTTTCTGCACCTTAATGGGCGAGAAGGCGCTCCTTGTGTTTTGTCCCGCACTCCCCCCACTCCTACACTCAACATTCTCTCCATTTAGCGCCCCTCCGGAATGTGGGGAGGGTGACGTGCTTGGGGCGTCCCCGGGGACAAAGAAGCACCGACAGCCTCCTTACAGTGGATGGGGAGAGTTTTTAAAGCGGGACGCAGGATGAAAATATGGCAGCAGAAATTGCTCTATCGGTTCTGGATCATTTAGAATCCAATTTAATCCTGCCCTCCTCCTGGGGGAGAGCGAGATGAACGAGAGAGAACGGGGGAGGAGGGGTGAAGCAGAAGTGGAGAGAGAGAAATAAAAACAAAGTAAAGTGCTTTAATTAAGAGGGCTACGAAAAGGCACTGGGACTCTGCAGCATGACTTGTGTTTATGGAGTCAGTCCTACGCATGACGCCGAGCAAATAGAAGTGCAGAGGAACCTGTTCCCCTCTGAGGATCGATGATCAGGTTTGACGGACACATGAAACCAGTTTCAGGAGAACACTGTGTATGTAGTCTGCTGCAATGGCTTGCAGATTTCTTTCAGGTGCTGCTCGGGTTTTTTTGAAGCAGGGGTCTTGTTTGTCTTGGAAAAAGATTTCTTTTTATTTCAGCTCAAGTCAAATTTCCAGACGAATTGTGAACCTTAATAACGAGAGCTCCCAAGGAAGAAATCAAAGAACCACCTGAAGTGAAGTCAGAGATGCTCCAAAACCCCCCAATCACAAAACAATCACTAAACTCCACTTTATAGCATAGAATAAATAATGTCTACAGAAGCAACTTATTACTTAAAGTTAACACATTAAATAATACAGAAATAAACTTGTTACTAAATTCACAGTTCAAATTTATGTACAAAAAAAGTACAAATTTATGTAACAGACTATATCTATATGAACAAAGAAGTATATTCTAAATGAATGGCTATATTATTAGATAGGCTACTACATGGATAGGTCAGTAGAATTTATTTTACGTCATTACCATGATCATCTTTTGCTACATCCCATTGCCAATCAGAAGTACACTACTGTTCAAAAGTCAGTCAGATTTTTTAAAATGTTTTTGAAATAAGTCAATTATGCTCACCACGGCTGCATTTATTTGATCAAAAATGCATCAAAATCAGTAATACAGTAAATTCCTGTGATTGAATTTTTTTTTGTGAGTAGGTTTTTAGAAATGGATATTTCTAAAGAGGCATTGGGCTAATAGAGAAATGAAAGATTCACACCGATGTAGGTTAGATGGATGTTGGGTAGTGTATAAACTACCTAGCTGACGATCTCTGCTCTGCGTGCCATGTGTAGTTATTCAGATGAGACTGCATGCTGGCAGATATTGATTCTGAACTTGCTTTATTGGCTATTGACCGTTTGATGAATATTTACACCAAAGAGCTTTACTGCTATTGCTCTCAGCCCCGCGTGGTCCATAGCTGTTAATACTCCCGTAGATCAACATTTATAACGCTGACCGTTTCACTGTAAAGCCACAGAAGAATGAGGTTTTGCAACATAACTGCTTTGTGATATCCATTTAAGTCATTTGCAGTCTATACATGTATTAATCAGAGTAGGAAATATTTTTTTGGCCTGCCAACCACATTTACTGGTGAGTATCTAGTTTTATCAGTAGTTTTCATTCAAATACATGTGATATAAACACACATTTTATAAAGGTTACCCGTCACATCTGTGCAGAAAGTACCCGCATTCGCCTGCTGGCAGGTCTTGATTGCTATTAAACTAATGCTATTAAACTGTGTTTGTTTCTGTTGTTCTCATATATATATATATATATATATATATATATATATATATATATATATATATATATATATATATATATATATATATATATATATATATATATATATATATATATATATATATATTTGTGTTTTAAATACTTTGCCGTGCTCTCATGTAGCTGGACTTTTGACTAACAACATAAATTGTGGTCCAAATTGCAGCTTATTCTAGCCAAGAACCACCCAGAGATCTGACTTTTTACAGACCCAATCGAGACAAGCCAGTCTAAGCTTATGGTTTATCATATCAGAGAGTTAAAGGTGTTTTGCTCTCTGTATGTTTGTATAGAAATGTCAAGGTTAGAGGAATTATTGGATAGTGTTTACACTAGCGGATTGTGTTGTTGCTGTTGTGAGAATGTCAGTTTACTCTCATTATTGTTCTGACACCGTGCTACTGAACTCTCTATTAATGGCAGAGTGCAAGTGGAGGATGTTTTTGTTGTTGTTGAAGCAAATGTGACCAATCTCTCTGTTTCTTTATTTAGTGTCATATAGCCAGACTTTTGACTATTCTTGTAAAATCTCTCCACTTTGCAGCTTATTCTGTCCAACAACCGCCCATGTAGACGGAAATCGACCATCTAACTAAAAGACCGTCTGCTAAAAGATATATAATTTGCTTGCTACTACGTGGCTTTTTTGGATATCTTTCAAAGACTAGATGCCATGGTCCTTGCAAATGTTGGCAAATCCAATAAGGAATTCTGCAGTAGAGAATAACCTGTGTATCCTGACACCTGAAAATTGCGAATGTGCAAGCCAATTGGATCAGAACTGGCTATTTCTGCCAACTTTAGCTGCTTTGTGTGTGTGCAGTGCAGTATGCATCAGGTCATCTGTGGGCGCTCAATGGGCATTTCGTCCAAGGCTGAGACTACTTAACGCCCTCAATGTCTTTCTCGAGGAGTTTGGAATTGTGGTGTTGCAGATTAAAATGGTTCGCTGTTGAACTCTGGTCAATTGATGCATGCCCACAGGAATTCACCTATTTTTGCTCACTTACAGACGTGTTTTAAGGTATGGGCAAACAGAACTTGACCTTTCAACCTCCCTGGCTTTCTGTGGGTGTATGCTTAGTGCATTTGTGATCCGAGCAACCTTCTCTTTTTCTCTCTGTGTGCCAGGACATTAGGCACTGTGCCCCAATGCCCAGTGCCGGGGCTTGAATATGTATTCCTACTGACTGCTCTTTCTTTTTCAATGCTTAAACCCTCTCTTATCCCTCGATATCTGCACAATCCATCTGTCAGTCCTTTCTTATTGGAGCGGTATTCTGTCAGACGTCCTAAAACACTCCTCCTCGCTGCTTGTGTATTCGTGTCCACAGAGGCTTGACCCTGGTTGGATGCCAACAGGAACTTTCCCTGCCCTACTGCAATTGGTTAGTTGCCAGACGTCCCCAATGAGAGCACAAATTTAGCCACTGCCCTGATCTGACCTCAGACTTCCTCGAGAGACCAATCAGTGTCTCTGTCACTTTTTCTTTCCACTTCCTCTCGCTCTCTCGCTCTGTCTCACCATCTTCTTTTTATATTTCTTAAAGTTTTGTGCATCTGTGGTCAAGGATTTTGCTAAAGCATGTGGAATGTAATAGTTTTTTGGCTGTTTTTGTCATGGAATGAGCAGCAAAGTTGCTTTCACCTGTTGTGTGTTCATGCCAGTATGGTGTGGGGTTTGAAAAATTAAGTTTTTAAATTCTGCTTCTCCCAGTTAATAGGTGAGTAACTTGATTTACTGGGAAGTTCTTGATGCTGGGGAGGGTTAATTACCCACAGGTCCATCAGCATCTTCTCCAAAGCAGCTGAATCAAAACATGCCATCTGTGAACACTCCTGTCTGTTCAATTCGAGACATCACAACTCATGAGCAATACAGGCAGTCCTGAAAGCCATACTTCAACAGAGCCTTAAATAATGTGTCATCTAATGAAGAGTTGAGAGCCACAGTTCTTTAACGATACATCAAAATAACACGGGCAGCGTGGACACGCACTGACTGAAGACGATACTTTTTTCACCTGTTTGCAAAATGTGTAAAATATTAACACTGAACTATGGTGAACCAAAGTGAGTCTAGCCGATGTGTAAGTTCACCACTAAATCAAAAGGCAACTTTTAAATTTTATATTTTGTTTTAATTTAACAAAAATAAAGTGACACTTTGCCATTTTATGTATTTTACCATTTTTTTGACAACTTGGCACATTTGTGTACAAATGTTATACAAATGTCTAAAAGTATAATTTGTAAAGAGTTAATACATCTGAAATACATTTGAAAAAATATAGTATTACACTAATTAAAAAAATGTAATTGACATCTGCTTATTTGTCACAGTGTTTTTCTAAAATTGACTTTTCTATATGCAAAATATAGTAATCATTATAATCAGTATTATATTAGCCTTTGTGGTATCTGGATACCAGCATCAGTCTTTGGAAAGTTACTGTGACTCAAGTTCTGTTTTGACGGGAGACAAGGGTCTTCCTGAGGCATGTGTTTTGTTGCCCTTCCACTGCTCCCCCATTGTGTGGATGACTGTCACAGTCGAGCTGTGAACACAGCCATTTCACACCATGTTAAACCCCCCCCCCCACACACACACACACACTACAGCAGCAGATTAACCCAAAATGATTTGAGCCCCAGCTGCACTTGGCTGACGGAGAAAAGAGGAAAGATGCTTCACTAGAACAAGTGTAACGTTTAGGAAGGGAGGATGTCACGCTTGATAGAGTGTGCTTGTCACACATACCCACAATGCAACAAAAGCACAAAGGAATCTATTCATCTCTCCTGTTTTCACTCTTCCCCACTTAATGTGTCATGAATTTCTCTTCTCTCCACTTCTGTGCGTGAAAGTAGTGACAAAGGAGAAATCCTCCTGTAGGTAATGTCGATATATGTCTTGATTCAGCATCACTTTCTTGTATTTTTGTTCTTCATCCTTCTCTTATTTTTCTTCTCCATGCTGTTCTTGCTCTTCCTCTTCTCCGTTTTCTTCTTTCTTCTCCTCCTCATCCCTTCATCCTCCTTCCCCTCCCCTTCCCCCCTCCTCCTTCCCCTCTATTCCTCCTCATCCCTTCCTCCTTCTCCTCTTCCTCCTCCTTTCCCTCTTCCTCCTCCTTTCCCTCTACTCCTCCTCCCTCCCTTCCTTCTACTCCTCCTCCTTCCTCTCCTTCCGTTCCTCCTTCTCCTTCCCCCTTTCCCCCTTCCTCCACTTCTCAATCTCCTCCTTCCCCTTTTCCTCCTTCTCCCCCTTCTCATTCTCCTCCTCCTCCTCCTCCCACTTCTGCTCCTCCTCCTCCCGCTTCTGCTCCTCCTCATCCCTTCCCCTCCTCCTCCCCCTCTACACCTCCCCCTTCCCCCCCTCCTCCTTCTCCTTCCCCTCTACTCCTCCCTACATTCCTCCTTCCCTTCCTCCTCCTCCTCCTCCTCCTTCTCCTTCTCTTCCTCCCCCCTTTCCTTCTCCTGCTTCACATCCTCCTTCTCCTACTTCCCCTTCTCCTCCTTTTTCTCCTCCTTCTTCCTCTCCTCCTTCCGCTGCTGCTCCTCCTTCTCATTCCCCTTCTCCTCTTCCTTGCCCTCCTTCTCCTCCTCTTCCTCCCGCTGCTGCTCCTCCTTCTCATTCCCTTTCTCCTTCCCTTTCTCCTTCTCCTCCCCCTTCCCCTCCTCCTTCTTTTCCTCCTCATTCTCTTTCTCATTTTCCTCCTCCTTATCCTTATCCTTCTTCTCCCTTTCCTTTTCTCCCCTCTAATTCTCCTCCTTTCTCTTACACTTCTCAACCAGATCCTGCTGGTCAGCTAAAACATCTGCAGTCAAGATGGAGTGAAGGTTTGAACATAGCAGCTATAAAAAAAATAAAAAAAACACAGTCTCTCTCTCTCTCTCTCTCTCTCTCTCTCTCTCTCTCTCTCTCTCTCTCTCTCTCTCTCTCTCTCTCTCTCTCTCTCTCTCTTTCTCTTTCTCTTTCTCTTTCTCTTTGTGTGTGTGTGTGTCTGTGTGTGTGTGTGTGTGTGTGCGTGCGTGCATGGAGGTTCATGCATTCATGCAGGTTTAATGTGCTTTCAGAGAAACAGCAGGAGAACGAAAAATCACAGAATAATCAGACTGGTTATAAAGCAGAAATTAATGGAGAGCAAGATTATAGACCTTGCCAGATAGGTGGAAAAGCCTCTTAAAGAGTATTTGGATTCAGATTAGTCTGATCTGTGTCTGTGAGATGTCTTGCATAGATTGTTTTTGCCTCAATCTAATACTTGACTGAATTAGCGGATGTTCTGTATTGTTTTGAAGGTTCTTTAGATGAAATTTATGTTGACAGGTCATGCCATTACAGAGACCTGGCGCAAGACCGGTGTTCTGTGTCCACCTAATCAATTTTGTGCCATTATGCTTTATTTTGTGCAGAGAGCCAGCGAGCGTATCGCTTCGTACAAGGAAAGGACTGGGGTTTCAAGAAGTTCATAAGGAGAGACTTTCTCCTGGATGAGGCCAATGGGCTGCTGCCTGATGACAAACTGACACTCTTCTGTGAGGTAAGTGATGCACGACCAATCATATGCTGAGCTTCCTTTCGTAGTTTTTTAGATATACTACTTTTCAAAAGTTTGGGCTCAAAGTCTCTTCTGCTCACCAAGGCTGCATTTATTTGATCAAAAATAGTCAAGACAGTAATATTGTGAATTATCATTACAATTGCAAATATTTTTAAGTTTTCTATTTTAAAGGGATGGTTCAGAGTAATTTCAACCTAGGGTCATTTGCACCATGACCTCGAGCCAAACACCCCCTCAGAAGCATTTTTTTCCCCTTTGTCGAACATTATTAAAGTTTGAGCTTATTTAGAGAGATCAGCCGAATGGCTTAGTGCAGGCGCTAACGGATCCTAGGATGTATCTCGGAAATTACCCCACTAATAATGGTACCAAACTTCTACAGTATAGTACAAGTAGGTTCTGTACTCATAAAACGAGGCATTGGAAAGTTTGTAAGTACATCAGCAGTTTATTTAAATAACACTTGCCTTGATGGCTTATGCTACTGCTAACCCGGACGTCGAGGTCACTTCCGGAATTTGGGAAAAGCCCGTAAAAGTCCTGGCAGAAAGCAACGGATAAGGATGTAGTGTAACGACGCCCAGTTCCAGGAATGCACTAATATTTTGTTGGTAGTACCAGTTTGCAACAATTATTAGTTAACACTAAGTTGTCAACACTTCCGAAAAAATAATAATTTTTTGGGGATATATTTCTATGGACTGTTAAATTCACTAAATTTTCCCTTACACTTGTGAGTTTTGCAAAGGAATTTTATGGGCTTTTCCCAAATCACAGAAGTGACCTCGACATCTGGGTTAGCGGTTGCATAAGCCATCAGGCAAGTGTTATTGAAATAAACTCCTGATGTGTTTACAAACTTTCCAATGCCTTGTTTTATGAGTACAGAACCTATTTGTACTACTGTATAAGTTTGGTACCATTCCGGGCATCATTAGTGGGGTAATTTACGAGATACAAACTTGGATACATTAGCGCCTGCACTAAGCCATTTCGGCTGATATCTCTAAATAAGCTCTAACTTTAATAATGTTCGACAAAGGGAAAAAAATAGCTTCTGAGGGGGTGTTTGGCTCGAGGTCATGGTGCGAAGGACCCTAGGTTGAAATTACTCCGAACCATCCCTTTAATATATTTTAAAATGTAAAGTAATGGCTGAATTGTTAGCATCATTACTCTACTCTTCAGAGTCACATTATCTTTCATTCTATTTTGCTGATTTGGTGCTCAAGACTAATTTCTTATTGTCAGTGTTGAAAACTGTGAAAACTGAGGCACTTTTTACATTCTGTTACAAAGTGTTCCAACAATAGCATTTATGTGAAACACAAATATGTTTTGATCAATTAGTACTTTAAATAAAAGTATTAATTGAAAAATAGTGTCTTTAAAATCATCCCCTTCAAAGCACTATAGTCATAGACATTCAGACGGATGCTTTTAGTTGTTACTCAATGCCTTGCAGTGTTTGAGCGTTCTGCTACAAGTGTTGTTTAGAAATAGTCAAACTCTAAAAAATAAATAAAAAGCCCCCTTGAGATCCCAGTTTTGTTCCGCTGCGCTCCGTCTAGCTGTTTTTGAACAGAAGTGCCTTATGTAAATACTCCCAAAGAAATGCGTCTGATAGGGGTCAGGTGATCCTGAAATCAACTTAAACTATTTAGTCGGCTAGTCTTGAAAATATGTAGTTTTACACATCCCTAATCAAGATGGATGAACTCTTTCCTTTCCCTTCTCCTCCTCCTCCTCCTTTCCACTCTCTTCCTGTATCTCATTACTATTTCCTAGAACTTTAGCATTGCCTCCTCCTTTGTTCCTTCTTGCACCATTCTTAACTCACATTTTTCCTCCCACAATTCCATTCTTATATATATATTTATTTTTTTGCCTACATTTGAGGTGTTTCTCTCTATTTCTTTTTTAGGTGTTAGCACCTTAAATAAGGGCCTGAGCATACATTCCTCTCTCTCTCTCTCTCCTTTTCTCCCTCTGTGTTTTTAATGAGGAGAGGGGTCCCATTAGAGGTGGAGTACTTGGTGTCATTGTGGCCAGTGAGATGGAGGGATTTAGGAGGAAAATGAGGATCTAATTCTGGTTTCTTTTTCTCCCACTTTAGACTGGCGACAAATCAGATTGATAACGCATCAGTTTTAGCTAATGATTCGTTGACTTTGGTAGCTATTTTCTTCTGTTCCTTTTCTAGTTCCAAGCTCCATTTTTCTTTTTCTAGAATTTTGTTCTTTCTCTCTCTCTCTCTCTCTCTCTCTCTCTCTCTCTCTCTCTCTCTCTCTCTCTCTCTCTCTCTCTCTCTCTCTCTCTCTCTCTCTCTCTCTCTCTCTCTCTCTCTCTCTCTCTCTCTCTCTCTCTCTCTCTCCTCCCTCTCTCCTTCACCTGTTCTTGCTTTCTCTTTCTTCTTCTTTCTCACTTCTCCGTCGCTCCCTCACTCCACCTACATCCTCCAGCAGGTAGATTGCTCATAGTAAATAAATGAGCTCTGCACTTCTCTCTCTCCATCTGACAGCAGCCATCTTTCACTCAGTGCAGCCATATGCCACACTGATATCTCAGAGATCCACTACGGCTGCAACATCTGCTGCTGATATATACGTACACACATATACACACACAAAAGTTAAGAAATGGTAGCAAGTTGAAGGAATAGTTCACTGAAAAATTAAGATTATTTATTCACTCTCGTACTTTTATGGTGCTTTTGCTTCCTTTTTTGAAGCTTGAAGCCTCTTATTTATTGCAGTTGTAATAAAAAGAGCGACAGATACAGTTCGTCAATTTCTCCTTTTACCATTTAAACGTTTAAAGTCAGTACTTTTTCATATTCAACCAGACTACATTTATTTGATCAAAAATATAGTAAGATAATGTAAAGCTGAATTATCAGCATCATTACCCCAGTCTTCAGTGTCACATGATCCTTCAGAAATCATTCTAATGATGATTTGCTGCTTCTTAAGCAAGCATTTCTTATTGTCAATGTTGAAAACGGTTGTGCTTAACATTTTGTGGAAACCTTGATACATTATTTGATGATTAGAAATTTAAAAAGAACAGCACTTATTTGAAATAGAAATATTTTACTACACTATAAATGTCTTCACTGTCACTTTTAATCAGTTTACTGTCCTTGCTGAATGTTAGTATTAATTTCTTTCAAAAAAGAACATTTAATGACCTCAGACTTTTGAACGATATTGTATGTTCCACAGAAGAAAGTCATACAAGTTTTGGACAACATGGTGTGGGGAAATTATAAGTGAACTGTCACTTTAAGAGGAAGGAATGTTCTGTACCTGCAGCATCTGCTTTGTTTCTCTTCACCCCCAAAACACTGAGGGCTCAGCAGAGATGAGAGTGTGATGAAGGGAAGGAGAAGTGCTAAACCATGTTACCTTAATGAAAGTGAAAGAGGATTTGATTGTGTTAGTATTTACACTGAAAGTTTATCTGTATACTGTACATTCACACAACATTATGTGACAAACTGATGCGTTACGATCCTCTGAGAAACACCCCAAAACGCATTAATCGTTTCCTCAGTGTTGTGCTTGCATCTCTACAAAAGTCAGAAATCCCTTTTCACGGATGTATGAGGTTGGTAGTCTCTCTGCGCACGAGTCAGCTCACACGCATACATTACCACATCGAGTTCGGTGAGACGAGAGGCAGATGCTGGTGTCAGAAGGAGGGAAAGGGAGGAATAAGATCAGATGAAGGAGAAAAAGGGAGGTTTGCGGTCAGGGCCAGACTTGAACAGCTTGAGTGGAAATGATGCGTGTAAAAACATATGTGTTGTCTGTAACCGAATGACTGTTTAAACACAACTCTGTCACAAACATACAGCTGCTCACAAATAAAGCTTGCATCTCTGTTATTCTGTATCTGTTTCTTTAGGATGCAGTGAGTGAAATTGATCACATAGTTTTGACATCAGATAATATAGACAATAGTTTCTGATAGCGGTGGGCATTATGACCTAAATCACGGTATGAGTAATTTTACATCAAGGTAGCAGTATCTACCTTATTCTTATCTTAAGAGCAGCTGCTGCCATTTGTAACTTGAATGTGCATGGCTTCTGGTTTCACGGACTTCCAGTTATTTTACATGTATAAAAACAGTTTATGCTTTTCTTTACACTAAATGTCAAAAATAAACAGACACATTCTGTCATACGTTTTGATAGATTATATATATGTGTGTCTATACAGTCGTGTGAAAAAGAAAGTACACCCCTTTGAGTTCTATGGTTTTAAAAATCAAAAAATCATCTGGTCTTTAGCAGGTCTTAAAAAAAGGTCACTTCATCCTCAGATGAATAACAACACATGACACATTAAACCGCATTATTTATTTAACAAAAATAAAGCCAAAATGGAGAAGCCATGTGTGACAAACTAAGTACACCTTATGATTTAATTACTTATAGAACCATCTTTAACAGCAATAACTAGAAGTAATCATTTCCTAAATGGCTTTATCAGTCTCTCACATTGTTCTGGATGAATTTTGACCGAAAAAAAAAAAAAAATGTTTGTGGGCATCTGTTTATGCACAGCTTTCTCAGGTCCTGCCACAGCATTTCAATCGGGTTGAGGTCTGGACTTTGATTGGGCCATTGCAACACCTTGATTCTTTTCTTTTTCAGCCAGTCTGTTGTAGATTTGCTGGTGTGCTTGGGGTCATTGTCCTGTTGCAAGGCCCAATTTTGACCAATCTTTAGCTGTCGGAAAGATGGACACACATTTGTCTCTAGAATACTTTGGTACGCAGAGGAGTTCATGGTCGACTCGAAGACCTTAAGATGCTCAGCAGGTCCTGTGGCTGCACAATTTCAAATCATCACCCCTCCACCACCTTGATGCTTGATTTGGCTTGGTTTCATTTGGTTTCCGCCATACGTCGCACTGTGCATTTTGGCCAAACATCTCCACTTTGGTCTCGTCTGTCCAAAGGACATTGTTCCAGAAGT